>NC_065522.1:5349625-5417490 GCF_006386435.1 Epinephelus moara | reverse complement strand
AAATGTTGGCACGAATGAATGGTGCTATTAAGTGTCCGCAAATGATCAGTTTCTTTCTTATGAAGGGGTGGGATGAAATTTCGACTTCTTTCCACTCCTTTTTGAACAATCTTTTCATTGTCTGTTGTTGTTGCTTTCTTTTCTTTTTTAATGTTCAAAATAAACTTTAAAATCAAAATCAATCAAATGAATTAAACTTCCCGTCATGACTGGGCTGCATTTCATTTAACCCTGAAGTTACCTCGCTAAGACATTAATCCTGCTTCGTGATACAGGCCCCAGGCATGCTACTTCAAGTGTTTACATTACATAGCCTACACTGCTACATGTAGCTACATGGTAACATCAGGAAACCATGTCATCTTAGTTGCTATTGCTGATTTCAGATCAGATTCCTGCTGGAACATGTCTGGTTGTGTTTAGAGGCTTTTCCTGGTGATTTTTCATGGTAGAAAGTGACGCTGCTCTCTGTTACAGTCATTCTCCCGCTGCAAGTGCACTGCTAACATACGTGTAGCTAAATGCTCATGTCGGGGAAACAAGTAAACTTAGTTGCTGTTGTTGTTAATTTCTCCCTGATTTTGGATCAGATTCCTGCTGGAACATGTCATGTTGTGTTTAGAAAATTAAAGGGTGATTTTTCACGGCATAAAGTGACGCTATTCTTCGTTACAGTCATTCTGTGTCTATAGTGATGGTGCAGAGACGATGAGATATGATAAACCCAGAAATGCCTTCTAATCAGAGCAGACTGGGCAGGTGCTGAGCCACAAAAAATGGATGGGGAGAGCCAAAAAGCCAGATGTTTTTCAGACAGCAAAGATTATAGCTAAAGAGATTTAAATTACATTTGAAGAAAAATTAAAAACTGATAGCTGTACTTTTTATGTATGCTAACAAATTAATAGTTCAACTCATTTAATCATAAAGGATTCAAAAACTGGATAGTAAACCTCAAATGCACTTTTTCCTAATGTCCAGTTAAAGATACACTCAATGAGAGACTGTATTTAGAAGCTTGTTTCTCACAGGCTAGCCCAACAAGATGTATAGAATGTGGCTCTCTATTGCTCTCTTTGGTATTTGTGATCTTAAATGAATGGTTCAAAAATTTGGAGAGTACAATTTATTTTGGGAGAGGAAAAGATGGCTATCAACCCTAACGTGTGTGTGTAGAAGTACTTAGCTGGTGTCAGGACATAGTTAACCTCTATAAACAGATTCAGCATATAAATGCAAAATCTGCAGGCAACAAGACAAGATTTTGGTATTGGAAGCGATCTGGTTTGCAGTTGTAGTCCAAGTAGTATTAACTTATCACATTTGTATGGCAGGTTAACAGTCCACGTGGAGAGAAAACAGGCGGAACTGACTGGCCGGAATGCAATCTCGGAACCCATCGACTATCGTCTGACTGCGAGTTAGCTTTTTATGCTTTTTTTTAAATTATCTGAATTCATATGCAGATATCTGTTTCAAGAGATTGTCCAAAATGACCAGTACAGTCTTAGCTTGGATATCCGCTGGCTACACTGACACAATATTGGCCCTCACCCCCAGGATCAGGCTTGTTTGTCGTCAGACCTTTAGCCAGTGGGTTCCGAGACTGTAATTAGCCTAGCTTAGCATAAAAACTGGAAGCAGAGGCAAACCGCTGGCCTGGCCAATCTTCAAAAATACCCCTACCAACACCTCTAAAGCTCACTGATATGAGGAACAGTTCACACCAAAACCAAAAATACATATTTTTCCTCTTACCTGTAGTGCTATTTACAAATCTAGATTGTTTTGGTGTGACTTTGGAGATATCAGTGTTGGAGATATCAGCCGTAGAGATGTCTGCTTTCTCTCTAATATAATGGAACTAGATGGCACCCAGCTTTTAGCGCTCAAAGTACTCAACATCAATGTCTCTTTAAAGAAATCATGTCCTGGTTACTCAAGATAATCCACAGACTTTGTTGTGAGCAGTTTCACGTAGGAAATAATTTCCGTCTACTGAACAACACCTGCCAACCGTATCATCACGCAGAAGGAAGAGTGCATCTACTCATGGACAAGATGCTGGTGAGAATGCAGATGTAAACATTAATGGTGTCCTCCTCAGCTAAGCTCTAATGTTAGCTAGCTCAGCAGTGCTAAGTGAGCTAGCAGTAGATGCACGCGTCGTTCTGCACTGTGATGCTGTTGGTGGGTGTAGTTCGGTAGAAAGAAAACCATTCCTACATGAAACTGCTCACAACAAGGTCGGTGGATTATCTTGAGTAACCAGGTCATGATTTCTGGAAGGAGACATTGAGGTTGAGTTTTCCAAATGTATATATATATTTTTTTTAATTTGGACAGAGCCAGGCTAGTTGTTTCCTCCTGCTTATGGTTTTTATGCTAAATCAGGCCTGACTGCAGCTCTGTACTCCAACACAGACATAAGATCGACATCCATCTGAACATCTCTCTCTTAAAGAAAGTAAAAAAACTTATTTTGCTAAGGTTTTAAAACAATTTCACTGAGGCCAATCCAAAGCAGTCATCTGTACCTGGTAGACGGTGACTTGAGCATCCAGGTCACTTGCGATGCGTTTCAGGCTGAAGCGAGCCAAGTCCACCGGGTCCTCAGGCAGCTGGTGGGGGACGGGGAAGGGATTTATGTGTTTGAATTTGGGGAACCAGTACATGATGCGCTGGTACTTCCTCATTGGGTGGCCCTTCTCTCCAAAGATCTGGACCAGCAGGACTTTGGTCTCCACGTTGGGCATGATACCTGAAACACAATCATTTAGACTGAAGATAGACACACTGTTGTATCAGTGTTAAATGTTAACATTTTCCAAAAATCGAGAGAGAATGCATCCAGAATCCTGCCTTTCCCCGTGTGGAACACATCATTCCAGGAATTCCATGATCACAGTGAATCCTGTAGCAGACACTCACCATAGTTCTCCATCTGCTCCAGTATCTGCACTCCACACTCCTGCTGTCGGGGATAGTGGTTGAACATCCGCTGAATAAAGTTTCTGGGCACAAACACCTCTTTGGGGAAAACATCCAGCAGCTTGTTGTAGACAGCCAGGTCTTTCTCCACACCAAACTCTGGCATCTTCTTCAAAGCAGCATAAATAAACTCCACGTGACCCCGCCGTCGCACGTCTCTCTTGAGGAACACGTCCACCACTTTGTTAAATGTGGCCTTGGTTTTGGCCCCTTTGGCCACCTGCTCAAACAGGTCATCATGGATCACCAAAGACCTGTCCCTCTTCTTGTCGTCCTCATTCATGAACTCTGCAGGTACAGGTCGATCCTTGGCACATGTTGGGCTGCCGTGGAAACGCCTCAACACCTACAATTTGTTGGAAAGGAAAGAAAGGCTGGAATTTTACTGTAATAAGTGCTCCTTAGAGGGCTGAATGTACCCAGAATTGAAGACCATCATCTTCGAGGAAAGGTCTGTGTCAGTCTTATGTGCTATTCTGGTAATAATGCTAATTAATCAATATTGTGACAGAGTCTTGTGCTATTAGTGCAGATTAAAGGGAATGATTTTTTGAAGAAGGCTTGGATGGGGTACTTATCCATAGACAGTAGATCAAAAACAGCAGATGTCAATTGGCATGCCCCCAGTTTGGAGAAGCAGGCTGGACTCCAACATGAAAGCTAAGCAATCTACTGCTGTGGAGGGGTCAGCGACAAAACATATTTTAGCCACCTAAAAAAGTCCCACCCAAAAAACAACAACTATATCACGCTGTATACGCTATATTTGAAAATATTCACCGCTTTAACTTATTGTCAGACAGTGATTTCCAACTGAAAAATGAAGCCATTTCTCAATGACAATACTCTCAATCTAGCGTACACTTAAGCTGATATTTATTTTTTTTGGTGGGACTTTTTTAAGTGGCTAAAATACATTTTATTGCTGACCCCCAATTACAGCAGTATATTGTTCAGCTTCTGTGCCAGTACTCCTGCCTGCTTCTCTCAACTGGGGCCATGCAAATCCAAAATCTTCTGTATGTAATACACCAACCACTGATAAGTGCCCCATACAATCCAACTGTAAATAATCCGAACTATCCCTTTAAACCTTTACCTGGTGCTGGGTGTTATGCAGCATGTTAGGCTGACTGGAGGAAGTTGACTGGAGCAGGGCGCCATACTGGGCAGCAGACCTGGCTGACTGGCCCAGCAGTCTGAGACACTGCAGCTGGAGGAGGCAGCGGGCACACTTCATGGTTGAGCCATCACACTGACTTTCAGGAAACAGAACTGCAGAGGCACAATAAACATGACATGGGTAGAATTCAGAAACACCTTTCACAAACCTGCAATCAGGGCACTTTGGTAAGTCTATTTTACTCCAATGGTGACGACACTAACCATGATGTATTCTGTTGTGTTAAATGATTGTGATGCTGACTGAAGAACAGTTGAATATTCACTTAATTAAATAGTGTTTGATGCATTTTTGTTAACCGACCTGAAGAGTGGCTCTATTTTATTCATTAACGTTCTTCAGTAACCTTCTGCTACGTATAAATATTTATCAAAAAGTAAGAAAACATTAAATGGGCACATTTTTGCATGAAGTTTGGTATTAAAGAGGGTGTGATTACAGCCAAGTGTCAGGCAAATATTATGAAGAATTGATATTCTGTAATACATGATTTACGTTCATTTTAGACTCACATATACACCTTTAATATCCACAACTCAATACTCACAATTTATGCTGACGAACGTACAAAGAAATTAGTCTCCTTCAGAAATCACCCTCCGTGGACGCTTCCATGCTGAAAGCCGGCGGAACTTCCTGGTCCTACACTCATTCCCTTCCCCCAAACAGCAGACCCGCAACGCAAATTATTGTTCCGCGAATTCCTGTTCTGTACAGTAAAAACACTTTTGTGGATATTTAATTGTGTTGTATATTCCTGTAAATTGACTGTGGTAAAGGTGTGGTGCCTGAGTTGTTTTAAGCGGCATTATGTTACCCCATGCTATAAAGACGAAAACAACAAATGCACACTATATATGTTTTTAAACTAAATGTATTTGAACAAAATATTTAAAGCTAAATAACATTTAATTCATTTTTAACGTCGTACCCATTCATTTGTTTCCCCCAAACTTTATGAAATAGGCTACGTTCAATACATGGAGTATTATCTATCCAGATTTTCATTATAAAAGTTGTAGGAAAATATATTTCATAATATAAAAATAATATACAATTAAATTAGTTTCAGAACATATAAATAGGAGGAAAATAAATAAACATGACAAAAACAAAAACCGTCAGGGTCTGCTAAACAGATGGAATAAAACTGAAACACCAAAATAATCTAATAGTTTAGAGTTTTAAATTTTCAATAGCCATGAAGTATGTTTTAAAATCAGTATTTTGTTTTTAAATGGAGAGTAGTCTTTTAAGCCAAATCATTTTGTGTATATAATATTTTACTTAAAAAAAAAAAAAAAAATCAAGTTAGGGACTGTACTTTACTTATCAAATGAGGAGGTGACTGGGGGTGCCTCCTTTTTTTTTTTTTTTATAAAAAAAGAAAATAAAAAATCTTGTCCCTCCCTGAAGCTACAAATATTTTTTCATCAGCCTCCCTGACTGACTGGGAGGAAATACATGACCTCCTCTCCACCATAAACAACCATATAAGGGGCCATACACATGCTGCATCTTTAACGGCCTGAAAAAACACAAGGTCAGGCGCTGGGCGCTACTTTTGTGCCTTTTTTGTGCCAGCTTTCAAGAACTTAACAACAAGCACCGAGTCATAGTCTGTTTACCCATAATCCTGAGTGCAGAGCTGATGTTCCTCCAGGCGCTGTTTATAAGTGTGCGTGCATATCATCTGTGGGACAGATGTAAAGCTCTGGCAGCCCTGCAACAAAATGATCAACTTTCCCGTGTTTATTACCGACTGATATTCATGGAAGAAAGGAAAGATATCTGTCAGCTGTGACTGGTTGTTCCTCATCATGACATGCAGTGCACGCTGCTGCATTTCAAAGTTGACCTTTGTTTATCTCAGGTGCAGCCATCGTGCCCTGAAAAATAAAACAATTAAACAATGAATTTCTGGGAGCAAAAAATGCGTCATGTGTACGGCCCCAGATTTTAGGGTAACCCATGGATGAGTCTGAAAACCTGGAAGTGAGTTAGCATTTCAGCACTCCTGGTTCCCTTGTCTCTAAGTCAATGTGTTTGTTTGGTTTTTTTTAATGTTTTTTTTCCCTAGAGGCCTGAAATAAGGTCTGTGGTTAACACAAGCTTAGGAGACTTCCAGGTTTTGCTCTACAACATAAAATATATCTGTAAATACCCCACTAATTTATTTTGAAGCTTTTATGTGTCTTAAAAAAAGCAGTTGCTAACAAGTTGCTAAGTGAGAACGTCATCACGCAAAACATGGCTTACAGTCGTGCTGTGGGGGCAATGTTAGACGTGCTGCCATGGTGTGGTTTGTTTATAGCCTAATGTTTGCGTTTTACTTCTGGTGATTGCATTAGGCTTCAATAATCATGACAGTGGTCATTTGTGAAGTATGATAATCGTTTGTTTTCCACAGGGCTTATTTTCTGCAATGACCCAAAATCCAGCGGAAAAATCCAATGGGCTTTTTGATGAGGAAACCAGGGCAATGCTAACTTCTGCATTGGGCTACAGAAAAAAAGTCATGTCTGAGGCACTCCTGAGACATGTTGAATAAAGATACTTTGATGACGTAGCCTCTGTCAGCATGATGTTTTCAAGGATCACCAGAAAATTGAAAATTCGATGATAATTTCTGTTTTTACAGTTTCTTGATATAATAAATTGTGTCATTTTGGTGTGTTTTTTTAATATGCCTTTCAAACCTGCAAGCAGGATTTTTTCAGAGGGTATTTAAGATAAAACAAAATACAACCACTTTAAGTTGTATTTCCCTCCCCAGAGCCAAAAAAAAAAAAAAAACTAGTTCCTTCCCAGTGTGCAAGAAATGTAGGCTATTTAAGATGTCTCCCCGTTTTGCACCACCCCCTGCCCCCTCACAAATAACGAACAGTCCCTAAATTACGTAATTGTCATTAGCCGAGAAATTGAGATCGTAAAAAACGAGTAATATATGAATCTGTATTACTTTATACCCAGATGTGATTTCGGTTGTCCCTGAGACTTACGATTGCACATGCACTACACAGCCCGGCCACGTGGTGGCGACAAATGTCTTCCAAACAAATCCAGTCTCAGCTTTGATTTGACAGGCGCCGAGGTGTAGCCTGAAAAAGTTGTTGCAAGTTTCAAAACGCATTCGCGCACAGTCCATGTAGATACTCTTCACTGAGTCACACACAGTGGCTCCAGGCAATAACTGTTGGAGAGAGTTCATAGGTTCAACTTTAGTGCAACTTGTTGACACTCAGAAAGCATCTCTGCACGGTGCCTTCCCGCTGATAGCGTCAAGTTAGCAACAATACGGTAAACAACTTCCGGCGGACGCTTTTTATTCTTTCAACTAGCAATGTGTTTGGTGATTATTTCGTTATTTTAACTGACTTTATTCGCGTAATTGTATACTATAATTTGACACTCATGTGATTCAGGAACTTATTTTAATACGTGTTATTGTTTGACAAACAATAGTGCTTAGTATACAGGTAAACTGCTTACGTTTCCGGTGTTCTTGTTGCTGAACGTTGCACTTGACACAAGTCCCCAGAGTGTGACTTCTGACACTCCTCTCTCAGCATGGAAAACACACCTCAGTGCAGACTTTACCTCTAGACAAACTTCCCTCAACTTAAACTTCGGATTATGGATTCCTCTACAAACAGCTTGGGTGAGTGAAGCAACGAAAAAATGTTCTTTGTGTTTGTGTTTAGTGTTTTTATGTACTGACAACAGCATTATGGAAACTTGACTGTAAGTTCGGATATGCCGCTCACATGGTTATGGACACAACACTTTACCCAAATACTCCAAACTGGCAATAATTGTTGTTTTGCTTTTCGGCAAACGTACACGCGTCGGGCAACATTGCTCACAGCATTTTACACAACTGTACAAGTTTCAGGCTCGTTCAGCTCTGAAAGCAGCTTTTAATTTAAGAAATAAAGTTGTATACTTCTTTCTTTCCGCGACTCTTCGGTGTATTTTGGTGGAAGATCATAGTGGGGAAAACAGGCGGGCTCCTACAAATGTTGACATTTTAAGGAAGTTTATTGGCGCTTGGGGCACTTGAGCTCCACCGAATCACAGAATGGCGCTTGAACATCTGGCTGTCTTATTCAGCTGTGTATTTGCCGTCCAGCAACGCCCTGTAAACTTTTCATTTTTCAAATAGGCCTAGTTTATGCCAGTACTTCATGTATCTCTGCAGGCTGTGTTGCAAAATGACAGCAGTACTTGTGTAAGTGTGTAGGTGTGAAGGACCTGTCGCATATCCTCAAGTGTTGGGAAACAGCTGCTGTACTTACAGTTTCTGCTGCGGGCTAGTTTCGGTTTTAGCGCGTGATGGTTTTAGCCTTGTGTTCGAACAGCTGTCTTTGTTTTGGCACGCGGGGTCAAGTCAAATTTGAGGCGTGACTGTAACTTTATTTCCTGTGGTTCTTCATCTGTCTAGCTCTGTTGGGAATAATGTAAACTGGCATGAGAGTTAATTCACTCTATGGAACAGTGTTGTTAAAAATGAACGGTATGTAAATTACGTTTGGCGTTGGTGGAGTTGAATGAGTTCCTGGCTGTGTGCAGGGGTGTAGCAACACATTCTTGGCCCTATGCATAAGTTGTCTCTGTGGGCCCCCCCACTCTTTCTCTCTTGATCCATGCCTCTCTCAAGCACCTTTTGATTTTTTTCTCTAAAAAGTCAATTGGCTATTTTCCCCTTAACTTTCTTTCTTTTCCTTTTTGGAACTCTGATTTCCATTTCTTTGAAAAGACCCAACAGTATATGGAAGAGCTCCAGCAGCATAATTGGTAGCCTTCTTTCCACAGAGATCGTGCTGTAGGGTTGCTCCAAAGTCCCTTCTTCATGCTGCCTTTACATTTTTTTGGCTTTATTAGTCTGCTCTACCCACTAAGCAACCAGGTGCCCTGCCTTTACATTTTTGCACAGCAACAGCGGCATCACCGACCACTCTAATGTGTGATATTTAGACAGCATGCTGGCGCTGCAGAATCAAAAGAACCATGATGTGCGTGACATGTAACACAAGTTTACCGTCCATGTTATATGGCGGCTGATCTCGTCCTCTGCTCGAAGGGTAAAGAGCTCCTGGGCCTCATTGTTTACCTAATTTTCCGACATTTTCAGCTGCTGCTTTTCCTCTTTGAGTTAGCTGCTAACTGCTAACAGCTGCTTTTTATATCTCCTGTGGTTGTAGCAGGCATAACATGTCTGCTGGCTATCACTTTTATACAGAGGTCATTTTTGGCGCTGTTACTATCTCTGATGGCAGTAAAGGCGAGACAACTTTGTCCTCTCATTCTGTGATTGTACCTTTTATACAGCACGGTGAGGTGGTGTAACAGCGTCAAATTCCCACCTTGTAGAGGCAGTCTAAAAGGGGCTAGTCACTCACTCAGCTCTAGCTGCATTTAGAGACAGACCATGATCTGCCTTTAAGGGATGAGAGGGGCCTCAGAGAGCTTTTGCACAATGTTCAGTCTCTCAACTGATCTGTTCAGTCAGTTTAATTTAGGTATGGCACTAATTCCATAGAAATAAAAAAAAAACTGCAAACAAAACCAAGCTTTTCATTCCAGGCTTTTCAAGGACTGTAACTTTTTTTCCCACCTTCCTTCATCTGTCTCAATCTGGAGTGAATATGTGAACTGGCAAGAGAGTTAGTTAACTTAATGAAACAGTTCGTTTTGTAAATGTAGTCTGGCATTGCTAATAGTTGAACAAGGTCCTGGCTGTATGTTTTCAGCAGCCACATTAACAGACCACCAGCAGAGCTGTCAGGGGATCAAAGAAAACTGTCTGGCTCAAGGTACAAAAAGTATAGGGTATGCATTACGGTTTGCTCCACATATGATCGTTTAACAGACTGTCCGTGTTTGTGCGAAAGCAGCTGACTCCTAAACTGAATTGAAAAATGAGCATGTCTTGCTCTGCAAGTCAAGTTGACTTTTTTGCAAACCATGCAACAATCCCGGGTGTTTCAAAGGCTCTACCTGCTCTGCCCACACAATGCTGACTGTTTAACAGGAGCTATAACACTGTTGTACAATGCTGCTTTTGTTGCACATCTGTAGGCCCCGCTGTTGCACCTTATGTGCTGATGCTGTGTTTACTTGTCTTGTAAATTGTGGGGCGGCAAGGCACAGGGGAACAGTAAATATCACATGGGGACGCTTGCCAGCATCTGTGGGTAAAGGCTGCTGTAGCTCAGTGCTGGAGGGAACTGAAGTGTAAAATACAGTGTAGAGGCTGCCACTCTTCTCAGTGAAGCTCTCTGTCTTTAATTATTTTGTTGTAATGCCTTATAATAAAGGTGATTTAATGACTTTGAGAAGCTATGATGTGGGTGTACTGATACTGTGCAACCCTGTTATATACATCTGCTCCTTCCTGTGTGTCACTGTCAGCTGACTGGCTTGCACCATATCATGGGTCAGATGATGTGAACAACTCACTATTGAGGTTAGTGATGCACCGACAAGAAATACCAATATCCAATATTTTCTCCTTCCATATTGTCCATTATTTGCAGGCTTTTTAAAACAAAAACATTTATGTAAGGCTTTTCTTTTTACATTATTGATATATACAGTATCACATTATAGTAAAAGTATGCAAAATTACATATATATTACTCAAACTGATGTAATGGACTGTGTTTCACTGTTCCTTTATGTGTTACAGAGCTTTTCATACGAACTAATATCTCACTGTGTTACTTTGTCACTACAGACAGCTTGGAATCATGAGCCTAATTTGGACAGCATATTTTGTAAAATGAGCATACTGTACTCATACTATATTTGAATGCTGGTACATCTTTAGCTGTAGTGGATACACACAAAGCAATTGTCAAATCAAACGGTGAATACTACACATTTGCATGTTATTATATTGTATGTCACTCGCCGTTTTGCCTTGCAAATTTTGGCACTGTGTCTCTTGGATGCCTGCTGCTTAAGGTCCGGCACCTGGTTGCTACCCTTTTATATAGTTCCGACCTCACCTGAGCGCTGTGGGGTTACACGCCCAGAAAGTTCTCAATTGTAGAAAAATAAGAAAATAGAGGTATAGAGGTAAAAAGAATTAAACGTTGTTTTTTTTCTGGAGTTGATGATGGAAGTGATTAGAAAGTGAGCAATCCTGTTTCTCTCTTATCTCTGATGAGAGTTGTGCATGTGCACTACCCAGTGACTTTAGTTTTTGTTGTTATTTGATGAGTGTTAATAAATAAAACAATAGGGGCAAGTAAAAGTTGACTCGAGGCAAGTGACCCGCTTGGCCAACGGGGCAGTAAATCTTCTATTATCAACTGATTTTGGTACTCTCTGGAGTTGGTTTATGGTGGCCTGCAGTGGACATAAATATGGTAAGAGGATAAGGGGATAACAGGTGGCGTGGAAGGCAAAGTTCACAAAAATTAACTGTGACCTTGAACAGGTGGAACACTGCAATGGGGGTAACAAACCACATCTATCATCTGCTGTGCATTCAGTGTATGTAAATGTAAAATGCAGTTTCATAGCTTACTGCTGAACAGTATAAAAACAGGAAGTAAAGAAGTAGGGAAAGAAGTAAACAGAGCAACTGATTACTCTTATTATTTTTAGTGTGTCTTTTCTTTACACAGAATTTAAAGACACATTTGTCAATGATCTGATGAAGTTGATGAAGTTCTGTTCTGATGAAGTTAGCCTGTTTAAGAAAGACGCACTTTCTTCATCTGTACACCCAGGTATATACAGTCACTGTTCTTTTGTTTAGTTCCCTGTATTTATTGCAAACAAACAGGAAGCTAAAATGCATCATTTCCTGTGAGCTACAGAGAGTTTTCCAAGAAAAGATCTACAGGCACCATGCACTGAAGCTGTGCTCCAGTTGCATACTAATATTTATGCATATACTGTGCTAATTCTTATTGTGTACATCTTTGAAGGAAGAGTGCACTCACACTTACTCTGAATGCCACAATGAATTATTATTCTTTAATAGTGCCAGCATGCAGAATAATATCTCAATTAAAAATGTGATTAAAATAAAATAAACAGAGTCTAAATTGGTATGGTAAATGAAATTAACCTGTGTAGATGATACACTAATGAGTTTAAAGAATGTGAATTTGGAAAACATTACCAAGTGTGGCTGTGGCCATCAACCCCACAGCCACATGTTGACAATACAAAAACACACACTGAACATTTCAGACACCTCAAAAATACAAACAATAAAACAAGCACATAACCCTTAAAATAAAAATGCAAGTACTAAGACTGAGTAAAAAATAAGGAGAAAAAGGGTCTGAGAGATAAGTTAGCATTAACCACAATTGAATGGTCTTTTACAACATTAGTGTGGTGGAAATAGAGAGGCCATGCAGACAGTCATTCAGCCATATGAGATGGGGGTTCTCCGTGTAGTTGATAAAAGGTTGCCATATTTTATGGAAAAAATGTATCTTCTTCCGTAGTGAGTAAGTTATCCACTTCAGAGGTATGCAAGTGTTCACTTCTGAGAGCCACAATTCAGTTGGCAATGTTAGATCTGACCTTCATCTCATCACAATACATTTTTTGGCATTGGCCACTGGGGTTTCTGTAAGCTTGATGGGTTGTCTATGTATAATATTTGAATTTAAGAGAATGCCCAGAAGGCATATCTCAGGATCTATTGGGAAAGTAACTCATGAATTGTGGATAAAGCAACACAGATTTCCTGCCAAAAGCCATGTAGTTTATTACACTGCCAGGTGGATTGGAGGAAAGTGCCCTCAACTAGACCACATGTAAAGCAAAGGGATGAGAAATTGGTTTAAACCCATGTAGTTTCGAAAGAGTGAGGTAAGTCTGATGAAAAAAACTGAATAAATCTATATCTTGAATTTAGTGTACACATAACTAAATTGGTATTATGCTGTATCAGTTTTCTCCCCCACACCTACACATAGCACCACTGCTACAGAGGTCCCTCCATAGTACTCGATCAAGGTTTTTTTAGGTGGGTAAAATATGAATATGAACTGGGGGCGTGCCAACTGACATCTACTGTTGGTAGCACACTAACTATGGATAAGTGCCTCATACAACCCAACAACATTAAATAACTGGAACCATCCCTTTAACTTGATGCGTACTATGTTATCATAAATGACTAATGATAACTACAACTAAGAAAACAGGAAGTTGTTTTTAGGCAGAATTCTCCTTTAATGTTGTCGTTTTTCAGTGTGAATAACAATCATATTTGGGACACAGTGCATGTGGTGCAGAGATAGCAGGAAGTTGCATCAGCAGATGGCAGCTATTTCAGTGTTTTTCCCAGAATGTTGTAATAGTGCTTCTTTTCAGAAGAGCAGGCATGCTGTTTTTCTGGAGTCTGGAGGTAGACACTCACTGTCTCTGTCTGTTAGGGCTGTGTATGGAACCTTCTGGGTGCTGACCGAAATGTGTTTGTCACACTGGGTATGAAAAAATGACAAGTAAAGAAAGCTGGCAGCAGTTGTCTGGTTAGGGTCACAGTTTTGTTGAGTTATTTTTTGATTGGTTAAGTTGAAAGTTTCTGATTTTACGCAGAATTTTGCCAAATTTAGACACTTTTACTGAAAATTAATCTGTTCTTTGACTTATTTAGTTGAGTGACAAAGTGACTTTGTAGAAGAAGGTGTTGATGAAAGTTTCGTTTTGTCAATGTATCAGTACTGAAACTCTTATATAGTAACAAAAACTTTCAAATGATACGCAGCCCTAGTTTCCTTGTATGAAGTTCCATTTGTGCTGCCACCAGACATATAAATCAGAAAGAACAAAAACAACTCATCGTGGACTTAAGCTTAGTCCCCAAAGATAAATGCTTTCTGGTTATTAAATCAGTAACTTAAACCTCATCGCTCTTCACTCAGTGAGATCATCGTTCTGCAGAGATTTATGTTCCATCTGCAGTCAACAGACGAGCTCACTGTTTTGTTATCTGTATGCAGAGCAAGCATGGTCTTGCATAATGTTGTGTCTGCTACAACCAGATATGACAGTCAAAGCTGCGACAGTATGTTGACCTGCTGCCAGCGCTGTGAGCTTGCACATGTACCATCTCCTCTGGCTTTTTGACAGTTATTTTTAGGTGCTTTTATCCTCTAAGACAGTCGTGCATTTCGCAGGCGTACCGTATAGGCTGACTTTGAATCTGTGTCTACTGAAGAATCTAAATTAAGAAGCTTGACTGCTGGAAATGTTTTACCTAAAGCTGTCCCCATTCATCACAGCTGGATTAGCCTGTTTGGGGAGCCCTGGGGCAAAATATTTTTGTTGGGCCCCTTCATCCAGCTCCCACCTATTTTATTTGATTTACTAAGCACAGTTTTATTTAGTACAAAGCAAAGTGGCAAAGTGTGCAAACAGTATAAACTAGAGTAAAAAACTAGGTTTGACACAGGTCTGGTGGGAAGCTCCAATATGTCTTATTTAAGAGCCTGACTAATGACTTGTAAAAGATAATAAACACTAAAACTCTTACTCGTTTGACATGACATGACATCACCAGTCCTGGCTTCTCACTATTGGCTCCCTTTTCAATAAGGATTGATTTCAAGATTTTATTGATCACTTTAAAAGTTTGTCTGGGTCCGGCCCCAAACTATATAACAGGAATGTCGACCCCATGTCAACCAGTTCCAAGCAACAACCTCTGGCCCATAGACACTCATGTTAAGTAATTTACAGCAGGATTCAACATGTTTACAGCCTGATACAAAAAACAGCTTTCGTCCCAGGCTGCTGCAAAGGCCTCAGCCTGTATTGGGTGCACACTCTACCAGGTGAGGAAGAGGTTGCCCTATGACAACAATATCTTAACACTAATGTTGGCTAGGTAGCTAACACAAAGCTACGGTAACAGAGAGTTGACTACACAGTTAAAAACAAATGTACAATTTGAACGCTGATAAAAGCACATTCACCAGCAACATTGAGTGTCCCTAACCAATATTAGGGGCCATACACATGCCATGTTTGTTGCACCCTAAAATTCATTGTTTTCAATGTAGATGTGCGGCAGGTGCGCTCAAATACCAGAGTGACACTGTCGTGGTGCACACATGTTCCTGAGCATCTATTTTTCATGGCTGCGCCCGAGATAAACAGAGTTCAGCTTTTGGAATGCAGCAACGTGCACTGAATGTCATGTGACAAGGAACAACCAGTCAAACCCAGCAAATATCGTTCCCTTACTCCGTAAATATCAGTCTGTGGCAAATATGGAGAAGTTCATTATTTTATTGCAGGATTTCCCGCAGCTTTACATCTGTCTCACGGACAATATTTTAGGCCTACATACTTAAAAAAAAACAGTGCCTGAAAGAAGATCAGCTCTACACTCAGGGTTTCATAAGTAAGCTGATGCTTGCTATGGTTGCTTAGCAACTTCAGACGCATCCTGCCTCTGTGTTCTTGCAAGTTGGGAAAGGGTAGGCACATGATTTATGTACAGGACCTGTCCTCATGTTTTCCAGGCGTTTAAAGATGTGTATGACTCCTTACTCTTCTTGCCTAAACCTAACCAATCCAGTCATCCAAGGAAATGATTAGGCTACTAGCCAATCATAGATAGAGTAGGGTAGGTCATTCCTTGGCTATCTTAAGAAACACTGATTTGCACACTGTGCACCAGCTAACAGTGCTGCTCATTTGGAATGAGGCCCACTGCTGGTAACGCCGCACTGCCACTGTGACAGCATTGCTGCAGACACATTGTGGCCACCCTCCGTTCTTCCTTCAGGTGTCCCTGGTGAGTAAGCAGTTTCATTTTGAGCTGCAACACCCCTTTAGCATTATTAACGATGTTAGCACCATTATCTGTACTTACATTGCTAACTGTGCTAACAGAGCTAACAGTGATAGCATTGTTGATAGGGGTTGGAATCACCAGAGGGTCCATGGTACAATATTATTGGACAGAATATTATTAGGATTTGAAATATTTTATGATTTGCTGAGTATTACAATAAAATATATTCTGTTACCTTTTTTTAACTGTAAATAATGTCCCCAAAGGAAAACTTTGTCAACGTCTGTTTTATCTAATAATTTTTGAGTCTGTTTATTTCACTTTTTTGTAGCAGCAAAATGTATCCAGTGGACTTACGAGGCAATTGATCATATTATTCTAGTAGGCTAAAGTTTAATTTGTGTTTATAATATTAATAATTTATATAATGCAAAAATTGATACATGGCACTGTGTGATGATACGATATTGTCACACAAAAATATCACAATACTATGCTCTTTTGATTTTTTCCCAGACCCTCACAATAAACAATGCTAAAGCAAAAATCAGAATCTAGCTGCCTACTCACCTGGGCTATCTGAGGGGAGACCAGAAGGTTTGCACATTTCCATAGCAACGCTGGATCGGGGAGACGCTACTAGCAGTAATTGCCAGATGACCAACATCGCAAGCTAGCTCCCACCAGGCCCGAGTGGTGTGTAGTGCAGTTAACTTAAGAGCAGCTAAATTAACCTATAAATTGACATGCATTACTAGTCAAAATTATGTTGGACAGCTAAGCAAGTTTTTTTTAAAGTGGAGCTTCTTCTCTCACAAACTATCTTTGACGAATACAGACACCTAGCATTTTAATCAGACAACTCATGAAGTTGTTGCAGTAAACATGTTAGCAAATGTTTTCTCATTTACACATTCAGCAGTTATATAACACACAGAAAATCATCATTCAGAGTTGTGTTTGTGTCACCTGATGAATGTTAGTCCAACATTCAGTCTTCTTTTATCTCTGTTTTGGTCTCCACCAACTCCAGAGAAAAATATCTGTCTCTTTAACTGCTAAATGCTCACTTGTGTTCACCAGCTAGTCTTGAGCTGTGTCTGTCCGCTGTAAGCGGTTGAGTAGGTAGTGTACAGTGACTTTATCAGAGCTTTATCTCTGAAAACAGCTTCCTGCTGCTGTCGCTCTTGGAAACAAATCTGATGAGATCTCAGTTGTGGGCTGGAAAACCAAAACAATGAACTAAAACAGGATGAAAGGCTTATGAGAGCTGCAGAGTTGTTGATAACTTTCAGTGGGTTTGTCTCTTCCAGCAACATTACAAAGAGTCATTTGATGTATCATGACTGTAAAAATATTAATTAGTGCAGCTTAAAGTGAAGGATTTGCTGTGGAGGTCTGTGCTGTCCTGCAAACACCTCATTTGATGTTGAATGTTTACTGATGCTGAACACAGTGATTCAAATAACAGCTATGCACTACTCAGCCTTGCAAATAGTGCAGTTCCAGTGCAGCGGAGGGGAAGAGAAAGTGTTTCACAGATACAATGCTCTCTGTTTCACTTCTCAGATGGGACCTCAGACACCAAGTGCAGGGGCGTACAGGATGTTGAGCCGTGGCAAGGCATCAAAATTCAAAGAAGACAGCGCAACGTGCGCTTTGGGACAAACGGTGTCTGTAGGTGGTTGAGGTCATTATGTAGAACCCTTGGGTGAGAAGTAGAGAGAATGAGTGGGTGGACACTGTGAGAATATGTTACATTTGATTGTCACACAGCTGCTGCAGGTGACAGGTTTGCTTTTTGAAGACTGATACTGATGTTTTAGCACACATATTTTATGCAAATAAAGAAAATATCTTGAATTTTTGATGCATTTAAAAAAATAAAGCAGTGTTTGGAGAAGCGGCAGTAACCCAAATGACAAACAGATTTAGTGTAGATAAAGAGTAAAACCAGAGTGCATGCTATGCTAATTATATCTGCTGCTTCCACTCTACTTCTGGCTCTAATCAAGCTGGATGAAAAGGGAAGTTTTTGTAAACTCATACATCAACCAGTTGGACAAGAAAGACTGTGAAGTTGTGCAAAGAGACTCAACAAAAGAGTCCGATCAGTCCAAGAGTGTGTGGCTGTGCAGCTGTCAGGCAGCCAACCTCCCACAAGACCTCGAATGACCCTGAGCCTTTCAGAAAAGTGAAAATCAAATAGAGGATTTGTATTCCCAGCTTTGGAATGAAATTCTTTTTCTTTTTTAGGATCATTGGATACTTGTGGCTTTTCATGCCGAGTACCACCAAACTCTCTGAGGCCTCGTATTCACTTGTAGGAGGTGTGATTCACCAGCAAAATATGTTTTTTGGTAAATTGATCTGATTCATTTTCCTTCACAACCTGAACCTTGAATTAATAATTTCTCACAAAGTTACCGGAATTCACTTTGATTTGGAAGTCAGTTTTGAGAAAGTTCATCTGTATGTAGAGAACTTATTTGAGCTGTAGGTCACATTCAGGAATATTAGATATAAGCTACATGATGGCTTCATGCATCACAACTTTCACAGGTATGAACGGGGCATTGCCTCCAAAGCTCTCTCAGGTTATCTTTATATATCCATGGGGCCAGCAATGTCAGCAGAGCTAATGGTCTTAACCGGGGGGGTGGGCACTATGCTTATGCGCCACCGCTTTCCCATTATCAGTGGTAACTACTGTATAAGTGCAGTGCAGAGTGGCAGCCATTAGCTAACCAGTGGGATACACACATGCACTAATATGCAGGCATGGACTGTCTACCACAACAAAGATGAGAGAAGCTTTGTTTGCCGGAACCCTAACTCACACAGAGAACTGATCATCATTATATGTACAACCTTCAAAGTTGACTCAAAAACATCAAGCATATGGACACTGGCTTGTTAAAAGGTAAGTTTTAACATGTCCATAGAGGCCATATGTTGTTCTTTGTACCAGGCTGTTAACATGTTTATTTCTTCTGTAAAGTGGGGCAATTTAACATGAGGGTTTATGGGGGTTTATTCTGATTTGGAGCCAACCTCAAGTGGCCATTAGAGGAACTACAGTTTGGCACTGGTTCCTGGCTTCATTTTTCAGCCTCAGAGCTTGCTGCTCGATTTTGATGTTAAAATAGACACAACATACGAAATCTTCAGATTTTATTTTTAGTTTTTGGATTTGAATTCATCAGGAACAGTACTGCTAAGTTCTAGAATACCCTCAAACCTAAATAAATTAATTAAAATAATGGAGCCACACTACAGTTTAACTGTTTTGCACAGCACTCACAAAACGAAAGTTATTTGGGACTGAAGTGTCCGAATTTAGGAGCTTAGGTTTGACCATTTTAATGGCCAAAACATTCCAAACGTAAAATGTTTGCAAGAGCCAAGAAGACGAAATAAGAATCTCTTGTCCACCACGTTTGATTTGCATGCATGCATCATTTCCTGTCAGTTCTTCTGCATGCTGGTACTTTTTGGCCAGGAATGTCCGACGCCACCGCCTTAAGTGGAAACTAGCACATAGAGAAGCATTTAGAGGACTCGCAAACATCGAATTGCTGTCCAAAAATGCCAAAAAGTGTGGCCAAAATATTATTCATTTCTCATAGTAATTTTGACACTGTGTAGTTTTACGATGAAGTCTGAATATTAAGCAGAATTCCAGTGAAGTTGCTGTGAATTGAATGTGGATCAAATTCCTGCTTCCCTGAGCTGTTGCCAAACAGCTATGAGTCACCCGCAGTCTTGGCTTGTAACTGAAAAAATGAAAACAAGAAAACCAGAAGCTCAGAGTAGAGCGAGAAAGCAATCATGCGTGCAGATTGTGTGTGTGTGTGTGTGTGTGTGTGTGTGTGTGTGTGTGTAAATGCTGGTGTCTGTTAGTGTGTGTTTGTGTTCCGGTTAGACCTTTACAACAGTCTTCAAATGTACTTTATCAGACCAGTGTTGTCGTTTAACCTCATGAAATCTGATATCAGCGATATTTATTTATTTAATTTGAACTAAAAAACTGATCAAATCTTCAATGCTAAACGGATTCTTTCTGGAAAGACCTTTATCTGAAGTACATTCATTCAACATTTTTAGGAGATGCCACAATCAAGCATTTGTGACTGTATTTCACTAGTTTCACTAGGTATGGTTTGATTCATTTTGTTGGTATGGTTATACACAATTTTTGCTGTGGTTTATGGTAAGAAGTGACATAATTAACACTGGCTTGTAGTTGGAGTCCATTGCAGTTGATTTGGTGATCCCATGAATGTATTGAATCACAGAATACATGTTGCAAACTAGTTCTGGGGAGACCTGTCATGATAATTATATGTTAAAAGATTTATTGAGGTAAACAGAAATTATCCAGGTCATGTCCACATATGGTACGATATTGCCCTTTGTGTTTACATGCGTGTTTGTACAGTAAGAATGTCGCCATGATCTCAGAATAAATAGCAGGGTTTTCTCAACCATTGAGCCCAGTTCAGACCAAAGAATCGCGACGAGGCAAGTTTAAACATGCAACTTCTTGGAATGCGGCATTCTGCAACATTCTAAAAACCTGCTGGTTCACACCATGCAACTAGAGGAAACGGTGTATCATCTCTATGCAACAACTCTCTATACCTCTGTTCTGATTTGCAGCTTTTCAGGCTTATTTTGTGTCTGAATATAATTTGTAGCTTCTTAAAATATGAATGACGATAGTGATTGTGTTATAATATCTACAGTTGCATTTGTAGTAGTGATGAAATGACGAAAGAACACAAAATGAGCACCAGATGGACTGTATTCATGTAAATAACCAATGCCAATTAATCAGTTAATGAGAACGTCTGAGTAGGTGGGGCATAAGCACATACAGTGAGCAGCAGCAACGACCCACCGTTTGACACCGTCACACTGGGAGGATGAAAACAGAGCGCTTGGTAGGGACAGAGTAACTGCCGCAGTAAGCGAACATGCTGTCTGTGGTCATTTTGACTTTACCAGCGGACTTCACTACAAGCAGGGGACGTGCTTAACATTCTAAAACCAGCTGCCAGCAATTTGACCAGTGGAGCTGTAGGTGACACCATCAGCTAGCTTGAGTCGAGCTCACACAGGTCAGTTCACACCGCTGCAACTTTTTTCTAAAATGTTTTAAAATAGTGTTGTTTTATTGGGAATCACTGGTCTGACTTGGGCTTTATAGGACCTGGCTGCAGCGATTCTCCCTTTTTTTTTTTTTTTACCTACGCACCGCTGCTTACTTGCACAAGTCCCAAGAAAAATAAAACAACACTTCAAAGACAACACAGTGTAGCTTACTGGTAGCCTGCAGTTGCACTTTTGAGTGGAAGAGGTACAGTCCTGATAATTGTCAGCTGGCTAATCCCTGGCAACCAGCCAAAATGTCATTGTCTGTAATTTTACCTTCCAACAACTTCATCCTCTACTCCGTAAATCCAACAGTCCATCCCCTGAAGCCACCTGCAGCACACTGGCGGCATTATGGGGATAACTGTAGTGATCCTGAAGATTTGCTCAGCTTTTCTATTAGTTGCATGAGGCATTACTTGGTTTTGTTTTGGGTTTTTTTGTTGTTGTTGTTTTTTACTTTTTAAAAAAGTTAATATTTTGAATATTTTGTTCATTGCTCTTTAAAGGGGTGTATTTGCATCATTATGCTATTATATAATCATTATACAAGTGGTGTAATATTGTCCTAAAATGATAATGATATAATTTGTTGCAATTATTTCTGTGACAATATGTCGTGCAACAGAAGAAAATATTGTGACAGGCCTAGCTGTGGGTATGTTGCAGGTGGAATTTGAATGTATAAGAGTTGCCCTGGTTTTTGCTAACATTTGTATTCTGTCTGTATCTTATAATGTAAAACGCAGATCAATATGACATTTATGCTCTAATGGAGGGCTTTAAGGGAGCCCTTCTCATGTAAAGGATCAGGGTTAGGAAAAAGCATACACCTATTCTAATGAGGTGGTAGCTCACAGGCAGACTGCAAAGATCTTTACTTTACATTTGACTTAAGGCTGCGGCAGGCAGTTTCATTTTGGCTATAATAGACCTTGGGCATATTGTAATTCAAGTGGTCTGAGATAAAATTAGACGTCTGCCCCTCCTCTTGGCTCTGTTTTCAGGCTTTAGAAAATCTAAGCCATGAGGGCGTTCCCACTGTTTTACATATGCAGATGCACATGCGTGTCCCTCAGGATGGTAAAGCCTGATTCAATGGCGGAGAATCCTGCAGAAAGGTTGCTATTCCAGCATTGGCAACAACTGCCTGCACTGCAAAGTGACCCAAAACAGGAAGATGGTCCAATCAGAAGAGAGTCTGAATGAACATAAACAAAAAAAACCCCTTGTCAATATCAGTAAAGATGGAGAGAAACTGGTGCTAATAGTTTAGCCTTCTGCTAGCTGGAGCTAAAGGCTCACTGCTGTAGCTTCAAGTTTATGTTTATGTAGCTGATGTTAGCTAGAGCCTTGAATCACAGTGTGTCCTCCACCTCACTCCCCACTGCTACAGACCACTTTGTCCGGAGGAGAGTGGGTAGCAGCTCTGGAGACGGACCCTGAAACAGCGGACGGAACAACCCAGATTCAGCCAGCGCAAACCTCAGTTTCAGGGGTCCAGACTCCCCGCTGGATCAACAAACTTTCTGTTGCTGCCGTTACATGTGTTAGACCCACCACCATTCTGTTTTGACACTCAACACTGGGGGCTTTGAACTGGTCCAATTTTAGCCGAGACAGACGATGACCAAAGACCTGTCTCTAGAGTTGCTGCCTGCTCTCCTCCAGGTGATGCAGACCACAGTGGCGGGGAATGAAGCGGAGGGACTGTGATGTGGCTAGCTAGCTAATTATCGAGGTTGAACTTTGGGTGCAGTGACAGTGTTAGCTTGCTGGCTGAATGCTTTTCTGCCGTTTTTTTCTTTTTTTGCCATTTCCAGATTTCTGCTATCTCAGCTTTGTCACTTTCACTGGTGTTGTTAAGTCTGTCACTATGGCCAAATTCATCGGGATGTTACTTGTTCCATGTGACTAAGCAGTGGTAACCATATCAAAATTTTAGGGCAGAACAATTAATTGAAATCTTATGAAAATCACAATACGACCTATTGCAATTTTCAAATCATAGGAAGCTCAATATTTGTTTAAGCCAAATGTTTGTCAAATACCATTTTAAATGAAATATTGTCATGCTGCTGAGATGTCCTGGCCTACACATCATATTCTACAGACTTAAGAAAACCCTTTTGTTTGGTACAGATCCCCGAAAAAACTATAACACATATAATTATTTTTCTTTAAAATTCAGCCCTACAAAATATTCATATATCCTCATGCACACGCCTTTTCAAAAGCTGCAGTGCTTTCTGTAGAAGCAGAGTTGGGATTTCTGGCACCTACTTCCAAGGTGCATGGAGAGTGGAACAACAACTTTATTATCAGACCAACATGTTTTGACTTGTGGCTTCCACCAGGGTCATCCTGAATGTAATTTTGCAATGCAAGCTTGACATAACATAGTCTATAATAATGGAAGTAGAACAAACTTAAAATCTGTTTTTGCAAATGTTTTTAGCCTAAATTCTGTATTTGTTTTGACTTGGATGGATGTTTAGTTTCACTCGTTAATATTCAGCTTGCAAAACACAATGGCAGCACTTCAAAGAGCATTACATTGATGTTCTTAGTGCGGCAGTTTACCTCACATGAGGACATTTTCTTCTAAAACTGCTTCCTGTTAGACAGTACAGGTAAATTATGAATTACGTTTGAGGCCAGTGAGTTAACTGGTGGGCAAGTGTGTTAGAGATGTGATGACAATTTTCCATGCTTCACCAAAAATGTTTTTAATCAGCTATAATGACATTTAGGTGTTATTAGCCTTGTGACAGCACACACAACACATTCTGAAAGTCAGTCTGAAAGGAGGATGGTAAGCAACCAGAGAGTCATATTTATAGTCTGCTGTATATTAAAAGGACTGTCACTCACTGTGACTGTCCCAACATGCACTTTGAAAAGATGAGACAGCCTAGATAGTGAGGAGACACTTAAATGTTGGAGTGTAAGCCCTTCAAAAACCTTTAATATATTATTATATTCAACCTTCACATTACTACTGCCACTACCAGTGAAACCAGACAATAAAACACTCCATTCATCTAGTCCATGTATAAAACCAGCTGGCTAAGTATAAGAAGCTCTTTTACAGCAGGAGTGGGTGTGGTGCTACCAAACTGCCAGTCATGGCCTCACCATAAATACAACATTGACTCTGTAAAAAAAGAGTTTTCCCAAGATGGAGTGCACAGAAACAGAACCCAGGAACATTTCTGATATGCTATAGTGTGTCTTGACTAAAATACAACATGCTTTGGACCTCACTTGTGTTCTTGAGGGTCCATATTTCTCAGCAGTGTGGTATTTATATGTGTGAGCAGCAGTTGCAGATGGATCCAAGCTGGTTGGGGACGGTTAATAGGTTTTTTCCCTGAGGGCAAATGCAGTAATAAACAGAGCCTTTGGAGGGAAACTCTAACTTCCTGTTTGGTGTACCTTCCTGTAGAGAATTGACCAGATGTAGACAGTGTGATGTCGCGTCCAGATATTTCCAGCTGAGCATGATGGTAGAAAATGTTCTAGTTATGTTACATGTCAACAAAAAATCTCTGTCCCTCAAACCTCGAACAGCCTGGGCTTCTTGATAGGTTTGCCATTTATAGATCAGCGTCATACAGGAAGAAATGACGTCACATCAGTGTCACAGATCTCAGTTTCTCCACGCACCAATCTGTTGTATATTTACTGCTTTTCACATCTGTCATCACAGACATAAACAAGAAGAGAGAAGAGAGGGGATGAGCCACTCCACTTTCAAGTTTCACTGTTCCAAGTTACTTTAATCTAAAGCAGTGCTAATTTTGGCACCAGATTTTGATTTAGTTTTAGTCTTTTGACAGAACTATACATTAGTTAAAGTCAAATTTCAGTCCTTTGATTGTTGTTAGATTTAGTCTAATATTAGTCAACAGTATAATGCTTTTTGAATTTTTATGTATTCTAAGGTTTTTGAGGCTGTGGCTGCTATGATCTGTTTTGCGTGTAGTTAACATGGGAGTAGAGGAGTTGCAGTAATTGGGTCATTCTTATGCTTCTGTGTGGACTACAGCGGTGACCGGAGGCATTATGTTTGAACTCTGTGCGCCATCCGTCCCATCTGTTGAACGTGATATCTCAAGAATGGCTTGAGGGAAGTTCAAATTTGGCACAAACGTCCACTTGGACTCAACAATTAACTGATTAGATTATGGTGGTCAAAGGTCAAGGTCATTGTGAGCATGTGTCTGTCTTGTTCTTATGAACTCAATATCTCAAGAAGGCCTTGAGGAGATTTCTTTAAATTTGGCACAAACATGTACTTGGATTCAAAGATAAATAGATTAACGGTCATAAGTCACCCTGACCTCACAAAACATGTTTTTGGCCTTAACGCATGAGGTTTCTACCGTTTTTTTTCCCCGTTAAAGGGGTTTTTTTGGGGAGTTTTTCCTTATCCGCTGCGAGGGTCATAAGGACAGAGGGATGTCGTATGCTGTAAAGCCCTGTGAGGCAAATTGTGATTTGTGATATTGGGCTTTATAAATAAAATTGATTGATTGATTGATTGATTGATGAATACGCTAATTATGAAAAAAATTCCCCAAAATCTTGGGTGTCCACCTTAAACTGTGTTGTCAGTCTATCGCATCATCGTCTATTTTTTTTTTTTTTTTTCTTTTTCAAAAAATTGATTAAATGTGTGTGGTTCTTGGTGAGCCTTGCTGTTACTGTGTTATCTATAATTCAATACTAGCACATTTATTTGGAACTGCAAATAAACACAGATTTTTTTTTCCATCATTTACTTTTTTTGGAGTTGGCCCTAGGGTAAAGAACAGTGGATTCAAAGGTAAAAATGCAAAGGGTTTATCCTCATTGAAGTGCATCTGTCTTTAAGATTTTGTTTGCTACACTACATTCAGTTATGACATTATTCCATCTCCTTCTTCTTGTCTCAAGTTCTTTATAATATCCCCATGAGTTTCCCCTCATTTGAAACAGGAAGTGGTGGCATTCAGTCAGTCACAGACTTTCGCTCACAGCGATGGCCCTGCTGTTGTGGTTCAGCCAAAAAATTCATGTAAATACATGTTAAAATGAAGAACAATAAACTTAAAGACACTCACACAGCTTTCTCTGGAGCTGTACCAACTGATCGAACTCCATTCACTTCAAAAGAGAGGTGTAACCTCACTCACTCATTCACTCACTCACTTCAGCAGTTACACAGCTCGCCTCATGTGTTGCAATCCAGCCAATAATCTTAACTGTAGGTCCGCCTATAGTGTTTTCCGCCAATCGTGCATGTGTACACTCCAAGCAACTGTTCATTGTCTTGGCCAGTCTCCAGCTGACAGCACTTTCTTTTATGAGCCTGGGTGTGTGTGGCAGATACAAGGTAAATAAATGGTCTTCAGCAATACACAATATAAATCTCCAAATTTTGAAATCTCCTCGTAACTACTGTAGACTTCTAAAATACTAAACTACTAATTCACTACTGTACAATAAAGTAAAATAAAATACTGCTCTTTCCGATGCCAATACCAATATATGCAGAGAACATCATGTCCCTCCTGTTGTGGAACTGACACATTATTATGCCTACTCCTAGTGTGATGGCCCTGGTGACAGATGTAGACATAAAATACAATGCTACAATGCAGAGCAAGAAAATGACTTTAAATTAGATAACATGTAAAACATGCCATACTTACTAGTGTAACATTTTCAAAGAAAACTTTAAAATTCATCCCATCTTAATTGGCTAGGATGATGGTCTCCCTAAGACAACCCTGACAGTAGCCAATACCAAGGCAAATTTGACTTATTTCAAGTAAGTCTCATAAAAAAGCATACTTTTGTTGGCCTGTCATATCAACAGAAATGTTCAGGCCGATATCTAATATTTAATTTTAAGCTGCCATCTGCCGATACCGATGATGTGTCGATATTATTGTGCATCCCTACTTTGTTATGAAAGCTAAATTATGTATTGTTATGATCTAATAAATCAAAGCGAACCCCTGGTGGTTTCGTTCTAAAGTAACCCGCTCGTCTCGGCCTGGAAGTGTTGATGTTTTTGCTGCAAACTTAAAGCTTCTAGTCAACAGTCACACTAACAGTTAGGGAAAAGTTAAAACATTACAGTGGCACTGCTTAACATGAGGATTTACTCATTGTGAGCTGGAAACAAACTAACAGCTCTTCAGTTCATATATTTATAATGTTTGCAAGTCACACTGTTGACCCCCTGCTCGCAAAATGCAACTAAATAGTTGCTGTCTGGAGTCCCACAGATATAAAAATGCACGCCTTGGCTGCTCACACACTATTGCTCAGGAGGGAGTGATCTGGGTGGGCGGGGGAGGGCATGTGACGAATCATGTTTGTCAGTCTTTTTTTTTTTTTTTTTAAGTCTGTGAGAGGGTGAGAGCCAAAGGAGAAAGCAAGAGAACTGAAACGCCAAAGCGAGTCGCATGCTGGTGCCTTAAAAACAAGACGTGACAATTAATACTCGATGTTGTTTATAGAATCACTTTATACAGCCCACATGGAACAAGCCACGATACATTAAGTATAATCAATATATCGCCCACCCCTACTACAGTGAGCCTGTTTCTTGCAAAATTTCAACAGTCCATAACAGTGGAGCCAGCTGGTGAGAGTTAAGCCTCAAAGCTTGGTTTGTGTCCAGGCTACAGAAGTGATTTGACATGCATGTGTGTGTATAATGAAGCTGCAGCTCATGAGAACTTCACAGCACAGGAGAAGATGGTTAGACTGATATATGATCTGTTTTGAGGATGCTTGAATTGGCTTCTATCCTTCAGAGCCTCCAGCCAACATTTTGGGAAATGCATTTGTTCATTTTGTTTCTAAGACTTAGATGAGAAGATTGACTTCAATCTTGTGTTCTACAAACCAGAAAGTTACAGATATACAGTACATCATTATGTTGCCACCATATGGAGATGCTGGGGCAAATGTCATTTTCTGCTCTGTTTGGTAGTGCAGTTTAGTCGTGGGACAGACAACAGTGGAATAAAGCTCTAATGGGTGGCTGTGACTCAGAGGTAGAGCGGGTCGTCCACCAATCAGAAGATCAAACCCTGGCTCCTCCAGTCTGCATGTCAAGTGTCCTTTAGCAAGATACTGAACCCCAAATTGCTCCCGATGGCTGTTCCATTGGTGTGTAAGTGTGTTAAAAACTGAGTAGCAGGTTGCACCTTAGTGTATGAATGTGTGTGTGAATGGGTGAATGTGACTCGCAGTGTAAAAAGCGCTGTGGGTGGTTGGATGACTAGAAAGGCGCTTTACAAATGCAGGTCCATTTAATGTTGATTTTGATTTTACATTTACACGACTCTGTTTAAATGCACGCACAGTAGGAAGTTGCCAAAATGGAGCCAAAAGGGAGAGGTTGAGACCTTCTTCATGCTGGCTCCTGCCCCACTGATCAGCTCTGTAATGTGAAATAAAAACAGAAAAAACAACATGCAAGTAAGACAATCCCCACCACAACAACAACAATTTAAATTCTCAATGGCCGCAACCCAGCATGAGCCAAAAACAAAGTGAGAACATGGTTTACCATAACGTTTTAGGAGTAATGTGCCCATCCATCACTGTCTGACTGTTGGAGTTGAATGGGGTTCATCTAAGTTTCAAAAGGGAAACTTGTTTATTTGCTAATGATGCTGGGTCTTTGATGCTCCTCATTGACGGATGAAGGCTCTTTTTCCTCTCAGGAGGAGGAGGCCCGCAGTGGGAACGAGCCTTTAGCATGTGTTTCTGCTTTTCTCAGCCTTTTCCATCCACGTTTAAGCAACAGCCTCACAAAAGGAGGGTTGGAATGTTTTAATTGTTTATCATCAGGTAGTGCTTAGAGACGAGGGTTTAGGATGGCCAGTAAAGCTGCAGCCACTTTCTGTTAGAGTCTGCACAGCCTGCAGGAAGGCAGTGTGTAGAACTCCACAAGGTCCTGTGATACTGAAGACATACCAGCTTGCACTATTACATTCCTGTCAGTACTATTTGTGTGCAAACTCTTCTTCCATGTTTACCTGTTGTCTTTAATGGTATAACCACACATTTTCCACCAAAATCAGAGCTGTGTACGCGGCTCTGCAGCAGATGAGTATGCCTTTCTGTCAGTGTGTTTTTTTTCTGATGTGTCTCGTTTAACTTGACAAATGGGTCAGAAAACAGGTTACTAAACAGTAGAAAGCAGCATGGAGGCCAGTGGAAATGTTACGTTGGTTACTTCTTTTTATATATCTGTTACCTATTTAGTCTCTCTCTAAAATGAATGATGTTAGAATGCTGCTTGGATGGAGATGGACAAAAAGGGCGGAAATTAGGGTGCTCATCTAAGTGTACTATTGCTATATCTGCCGGTTGAAGCCAATCAGACCTGGAGCCCATAAATACCCGTGACCACTGCAGAGTCATTTGACCAGGGAGTCAATGCTGATTGTAACCTTTCCCATTGAATAAAAATAAATATTATCGAAATATGCTTAAAACTCCTAAAATGGCAGTAAACATGCTGGAATCACTTCACCGTACCTTTTGTTAAGAAACTGAAATTTTTCAATGGATCAAAGATGGGACACAACTTTTTCCAGTGCACATCATTTTTAGTGAAGTACAATCATACAAACTTAAAAAACAGGCTTTTTAACAACTTAAACTAGCATCATACTTTCCATATGAAATATGCTGATGCTTGATTAGGATCTTTTGTGTTTTTTGAGGTTAGTGCATATGCAACCAGAGTTTTTTTTTTCCAGATTGCACCGGACGCCAACATGATGTCAGAAAGATTTTGGCCAGGTGGGTTATTGTTGGTTGTCTCGCAGTCTCTTTGGGTGCTGCTGGACTGGGGTTGCAGCGATATATCGATTGTAAGGTATAAAGGTTGTAAAGGTTGCTAGTTATCATACTGTTTATATTTACTTATTTAGGATATTGAAGAGAAAAAAATGCAACCAGATGAATAATGTCCCCTTTATTTTGGTTATTTTCAAAAGGAAGATTTTTTGCACATACTTCCATGAACAAAATGGTTTCAAGTTTTAATTTTAGTAATAAAATGCTTGCTCAACTAAAAGCAACCCTTCCATTGTCATTCCTTTAAGGGTCATTCTGACTGATAATAATATAAATGCTATAATAATCAATAGAATAAAAACAAGAATAGGATCAAACATGAGAAATATGTACAATTATGTGCATTATATATTGAATAAATATACACATTCAAGAGGTGTTGGTGAGAATAAATTAGTGTGAATATATGCCAACCTTTTTTTATTCTGGCGATTTGGCTGATAGACATTCACCAAGATAAACTTTTTGTGAGTGTTTTTTTACCGTGATATGCAGTAAAATTGTTTATTGTCCCATCCTTACACTGAGCACAGTTTTCTGATCTGCTCCATTCATTAGCTTTGATGAGCTAACACAAATGTGTAGATACTGCTCATGCCATCACAATAAACTCTCAGCTCAGTGTTCGTAATTGTAATTAATAGTTACTGCAAGAACTGATGTATAGTAACAGCTTTGCGTACAATGCACACAGAAAGGTTTACAGATGTTAACTTTTTTTTGGAAAATAAGTTCACTAGTATTGTATTAGTGGTATACCATGAGTATGGGTTTATCCTGAGAATATATGTTATGTGTTCATATGCTGGTGCCCTGGACAGTGAGTGTGTTCAGTCTGCCTTGCCGTCCACAGGACACGTGAACAAACGCAGAACCAAACGTGACTAGACCGTAGCAGCTGCTTCAGTGTCCTCTTTTTGTAGATTTCTGTGCAGAGATACTCTGTGTGGTCCCCCTCGAATTTCCCACATTGCTGCTTTTGTCACCTCATCAAGCACTTCCTTTTTCCTGCTCTGGCCAGAAGTTTGTATGCTGGCTTTTACTCTGACAGATCAGGGAGGAAGTGAAAGCTCTCTGAAGGGAAATCTGTAGAGACATCAAGCAAATCAGCTCAGAGTCTAAATGGATTTTGGCACTGCTCTCACTGCAGGTACTCAGTCTGTTTTATGATCTTGTTACATGAATTTATTGTCATGGCAGTGGCCTGCAGGTCTCATGTCGATTATGGCACTCATCCACCTCAACAGTGTGTTTACACGCATGTAAGTGACCAGGTTCTTGTCTGCTTTCCCCACTAAGATGATCTCAAGTATACAAGAAATCTGGTTTCTGTAATCTCAGTAGATTTTTCCTGGAGAAAGATGATGTCTTGACATGTATAACTGGGTCAGGAGACAGGGAAAGTATCATTGTGATGAGGCGTCATGATAGCCTGGCGAATGGTGGTCCACTGTTTCTATTAATAAACAGAAAATAATTATCTAAAAAAGTATCCCTGTGACAGCAGAACAGCAGGATGAAAGGATAGGTCATTACATGTAGCAACAATGCCATTTATATTTATAAGCATTGGCAAGTTAAGGCACCACCAGCTGCAGGGGTGAAGAAGTTTTTGTAATAAATTTCAGGCATCCAGTTTACTTCAAGTGTGTCACACTGATGTCGAAAGCACACATTAGATTGTTAAAGCACCCACTGCTCACTCTGCACTATACACCCAGCTGATGCTGAGAGGAGTCTGCAGGCTAACTCCAGACCCCAGCTGTATATAAAGTGGAAAGGCACTAGATTTAATGAAAGATAGCCTATAATGTTAATATTACAAAAACAGTAAGGATGTTAAGAACAGATCCATCAAGATTATGCCAGTTAATCAAGGCATTTTGACTATCATGATAGCTGTCAAAAACACCCCACTGTGCTCTGTCAAAAACAGCAGTCAGGAGTTTCAGTTATATATAACAGCATGCAACAGGTAACGATGTCAGCAGAGCAGTTCTTTGTGTCAGTTACAATGACATCTTGCAGGTGAAGCACATGTAAAGCTGTTGTTGGTTGAGAACTTTAGTATTGTGTTCATGTTAAGGTTGAGGATAGTCCAGACCCTAATACCACTGATTCACTCTGATATGCTCTCTCTATACTGTAGATATTATAGATAAGACTATAGGATACTGCACTGTAAACACTTTTTTGCATGCATCAGATGTGCAGACAACACATGTGAAGCTATTCTATTTTGTATGAGATTATTCTCCATGTATTCATTGTGGTGCGAAATTCCCCATATTATATGATGTCTCTAACATATGAAAGAAGCAGAATTTCCTTTTCTTTCAGCTTAGTCATTTTAGGACATTATTTAACCTCTATTTTGTACTGCACACGTTAATTGCTCCTGGAGTAAGGGTTTCACACTAATAACATGAATGTTTTTAAAATGTAGATCAGGTAATTATTTAGATATTTTTGCAGAAAAATATGTCCCTGACAAAGATGGAAGGATTTTTTAAAAGAATGAGCAAATAGGAGCAAAGAGCAAAGGGTAAATCTTTGTCTCTGATTGGCTGTTTCTGTACATGTGACTAATCATGCGATCACTTAAGAGTAGAGTTGGACCCAAATATTTGACTATATTGAGATTCATTCGTGGGGGTAGGTATTCAGTTTTCAATTTGGGTATTCAGGTATTTGCTTTTATGCCTCGGCTCCGCACCAGCAATGGCCGTGGACAGAGGCATTATATTTTCAGAATGTCCATCCCTACGTATGTTCATATGTCCCATTTTCATGAACACAATGTCTCAAAAACACCTTGACGGAATTTCTTAAAATTTGGCACAAACATTGAGTTGAACTCAACCATGAACTGTTTAGATTTGGTGGTCAATGCTCAAAGGTCAAAGTCACTATGACCTTGTCCCTTGTGAATGTGATATCTGAAAACACCTTGAGGGAATTTAGCACATCATTGAATGGCTTAGCACCTGATATCAGCCGCTCCTGTGGTAATTAACAGGTGGCTCACTAAGTGTGTGACGTGCACTCGCAGGTAAAATCAACCTTTGGTCGACTATTAGGGGGCAGCCCTACAGGACACTGACCTCTGGTGACACGTGCTGCGCACTACATACAGTGAGTTTAGTGGAAAGAGGAGTGCCTGTATTTTAGGTGGTATAGAAAATTATACCATTGGGATTACTTAATACCCTGGTAAACCTTAATCCCGGGACACCACCCGCAGCTGACATCAGACACAGAGCCATTTAACAGTCCCAACAAACACACTGAAACAGCTTGATTCTGCCTGTAAACCCATTAATAACTGTTACATAAAGTTAGCTGTGTGATGCTAACAGTTAGCCCTGTCACTGTGTGCGCGGGTGGACTATCACCAACTGTACCTGATGCAGAGCTCACACTCCCACAGCAGTGGCCTCCTAGCCAAGTGGAGGCAGATAAACAGAGAGAGAGCGAGAGCAGAGCAAGGATGAGCTAAGTGAATCAATATGTTGCAAACAGCTCTACAATGAAATAAGATTTTACCAATTTTCATAAGTAAAAAAAAAAAAAAAAAAGTCATGTTCAGCATCCCACCCTTTCCCCCAGACAGAAGCTTCAAATATTCACTGTTCATTACAAACAACGCTCTGAAACCTTACTTTAGCACTGCTCCCAAACTCCTACATCTGGGAGCAAGTTGTTTGACAAATGTGTTTTATTCTTCCTCGCAGTGAAGTGTAATACTTAGAAGTTTGATCAATACACATCTCTAATATGTGCTAAAAGGACATTTTCACTCAACAGTTACATCATGTTTGACCTGAGATCAGCAGTGAAAACACTTAACATCTAGCTGATAGAGAGGTCTGCCGTGTTCCACTCTGTACTATATTCTTCTAAAGGATAATCAGTGTGCAGCATTTCCAAGTAGACCTAATTGAAGGAACATTTCCTCCACTGCCGAGCTGGATCAGTTCCAGGTATTTTGCAACAGTGCTGATGATGAAATGCCTGTTCCAGTGAAACGGTTACACCAAAGGAAAATGTCTTTATAAGCTGCAGTGAATCATGATCCTGGTGTGCCAAAACTTTCACGAGGCCTCTGGCTGCTTTTTCATCACTCAGTTGGCAATGGCACTGACGTCCTGGTGTTAACTGTCACCTTACAGCCAGCAGCATGCAGCTCCAGGTAAACTGAGGCAGGTGTAGATCCAGGCTGGGTTACATTTACAGATATCTGAGGGGAGTTTTACTCTGTTTTAATGTATTCACTAAGGGCTCTATAGAGATACTGTATGTATCAGATTTTTAACTGCACATTCAGTATTATACACAAATACATGTTAGCTTACAGTGTAACAATTTTTTATGAACGTTATAATTTTAAAAAGGGTTATTATGAGTTACATCGTTGTTTGTAAGCAGAAAATGATGAATACCTACATTATTAGTAGTGATGCATGATATTATTGGCATGTCATCGGTATCTGCTTTAAAATGAATATATCAGAATCTGCCAACATGCTTTTTATTTTACTTTGCACTTTTGAATGAATATTACATACAATGAAAAGCATTGTATTTCATGTTTCCAGCTGCACGTGGGCCATCATGATAAAGGCCCGAACATACTTGGGCGGAACGTATGCGGAACGGACTCCACGAGGAATGTCCGCAGTCATTCGGGCTTTCATAGTCGAGCGCACTTCCGCGTTGTAGTTTCCTGTAAAAATGCCCGTGAAAAATCCCCGTGATGTGAAAAATACATGCTGAACAGTCACTGGTGCGCGGAGTGGAATCCGCGCGGTCTTAAAATCTGAGCTTTGCGCGCACAGGGCTTGCGGACGTCCGCTTTGAGTCCACGCGGACCTCCACGGAGTCTGTTCCGCGTACGTTCCGCCCGAGTATGTTCGGGCCTTAAGAGTATGCATGCATAATATGATGTAAATTCCACTACAGAGGAGAGTTGATGAACACTATAATTAGGGAAAAAAGTGAATATATCGAACTCGATATCAGTTATCAGCCAAATAAGTTGTAATATATTGGCAAAAAATCCAATATCGTGCATCCCTAATTAGTAGCTGTAAAATTTATGTTTTGGTGTTAGTCTTTCAGAATTAACGACCCACAGTTTTTATTTATGGCCAACGTTTTGAATCCCATTGATTCAACTTCAGCATAGTTGACAAGCTCCCAGATCAGGTGAAGAAAACAATTTGTCAGCCCCCTTTGAATTCTGCTGCAATCACATGGAATCAGGCAGACGTACACGGCGACGGACAATATCTTCTGGAAAGGACCGTAAAAATCTGTCTGACAGAACTGCAGAACAATAACACGAAACATGCATATTGCAATGGTGATACCTTATTGTTGCTGCATTGTTTACAAAGAATGGAATTAGATATATTAAATAAAGTAATTTTGTGTTTATGATTTTATGTAATGTTTCTAGTAATGTCCAGTAATTGTCCAGATCACCCTGTTTTTTAGCCTTATGTGAGGGAGCTATGTTACATCTGTTTGTAAATTCTGTTGTGGAGGATGGCAGAAAGATTCCATGTGAAAGCAGCATTAAAGGGCAACTGATGATTTTCAACCAGCTCTGTGTCATTGCGGTGTGTGCAGATAAATGCTGCTTGACTTCACTCTTGTTCTGTGAGAGCCCAGAGCACCTCACCCGCCAGCAAAAGTCCATTGGGTGATGCAAAACGTGCCATCGATGTCAACTTGTGAACTTTTGCTGATACATGAGTAGGGAGATACAGGCGTTGCAGCAGTGAGGGGGAGGCGGACACCGTTCATCTGCAGACACTGCAATGACTGAGCTGCAAAGCAAAGTTTCCCTTTAAAGCAGCAAGGTTTATTCTTCAGGTGTTTTCAGCTCAGCTCGTGAAAATACATGAGAAGATCCGTTACATATTTTAAAAATTAATTAATCAAAATGTCAGACTGATGTAATTTTCCAGTGAAGCAGTAGAGATTGAATGCATGCCAAGTGGGAGTTGTTTATCATTTCTTAGAAATGGGTTCAAGAACCAGTGATGAGTCATTTTCAGAGCATAAAGGAAACATGAAGATTTGATGTCAGCCTACAAGAGCTGAGACAGTGGCAGGAGAATCAGTTGATCAGAGAAATCATCTCCATACACCAGCCTTTCCTGTCCCACAGAGGCGCCTTGATAAGAATGAATTTCTTTGTGGATTTTACTCCTAAGCAGAGGTTTTATAAATTTTTAGGTTTTAGCGAAAATGCATGTGTTTGGGAAGTATTGAGAGTACCACTGGATAAATAAGACTTGGATTATAATGCACGAGTTGTGTGAGAGTTTGTGGATATATGTTTTGATAGTTTTTCTGTTGTGAAATGTGGTCCCCCTTTACTTCAATTAATGAAGACTTTCCTCTGTTTTTGGATTCTCTGTTCACTGTCGAGGCATGCAAGGGAAACACAGTTTTCTTCAGGAATTCAGCATAATACAGGGTGAGAAACTGATATGCAAATGGTCATTTTGTGGATGAGTATTCCTTTAGGTACCAGTAGTTTTATATAAGCCCTGTTCACACTGAGAAGCCACAACATTGCCAGGCTCTGTTACGTGGGTAAGGCAGCATTGGAGGTTTGGATTTTAAAATTTTTCCTTTGTGGTGATGCAGACTAACTTCAGGATATTGGTGTTGTGATCATCTTCTCCTTCCACTGTGTCTCTCAGGTCTTGTGTGTTTTTTGTAATGAATGAAGTCCAGTTGCAGTCACACCTAATGCTTTTTATTCTTTGTCAGCTCATTTCTGGTCAGACCACCTCATAAAACCGTGGAGTGCTGTTAAGTGACACATCACTCTGTTACCAGAATAAACTTTGTTTAGATTTTTCCCCCCGTGGCTCTGTGTAGTTCTGATGCCTTTCAGGCCCCATGACTTTTGGTGTGTATATAATAAAGTGGTGTGAACTCTGAATGCATAGGAACTGAATAAACCATAGTGTGCTTTGGTCTTGACCAAGGACACCAAAGTACAGGTCATCTTTAGTGTTCTTGATATAATTTTTTTCCAAAAACGGAAGTTGTGTCCCGTAGCAAGGGGGAGAAAAAAAGAAAGGAAAAAGTGGAGAGGTCTGCTGGGTTATTATTAATGTTCGGTCTGCAGCATTGGAGAACTGTCTGCAGTGTGTACCAGTAAAGCCGTTGTTGTTCACAACTCATATGAAAGCAGGTCTTTTGAAATGGCAATATGTTGTATGAACTAGTTCTAATAGAGCATAACCCGACCCTTAGTCTCTGGGTGATGGTGTATACAGCTTCAACAAAAAACTATGGTCTTGCAAAGCTAAAAAATATGTCATTAAATTCTAAAATGTGCCCAAATGCTTGCCTAATTTGAAGACGAACGAAAAAATAACTGTCTGCTTTTTCTGTACCATTAACATAACATTTTTAACAACATACAGAAATTTATTTTAAGTAAAAATCACAATTCTTGTGCCCTCGGAGCTTGTCAAACAACCCCCAATTTAAATAAACACAAGAAGTTTGTGCTCTAGAGAAAGGATCAGCACTCAGTGAATCACCTCCTATGCCCTATGATAAGCTATTATGGCAAGGCTTAACTATACAGACCAGTGAGCAGTGATAACTAACACGTCTTTGGGGTCATCGGGTGGGAACCTCCTTTCACCAGTGTTTCATCTAGTTGGTCCCACGACACCTCCAGGAGGCTGGACCGTGATCTCTGGCGTCCCAGAGTCCCCTAATGCCAGGTCTCACTGCTCCCCACACCAACCCAATAACCTCCTTTACCTTACTTACACATGGCTTTCTCAGCCCAAACAGCACTGCCACCTTCAACAAACCCCAACTCTAACCCTAACACACTCGACACAGCGTTTGAAAAAAAAAAGGTCAAATTAGAAGCAACTGGTTGCAGTGAATTAAGTTGTATTTCTGCTAAAAAGAGAATGTGAGACAGAGTGGTGAATATGACATGACTGTATTGTTACACTGATGGCATTAATGCTGTGGAAATGCACATTATGGTTTTGTCAAGACAACAGGTAAACATGGAGAAAGTGTTGAGTTTGCACTAACATAATTATAGAAAATAAAACTACTTCTACTCTGACTAAAATTCGATACAACATATATTCATAAGAAAACATATATTCATAAAACAGGATATAGAAATAAAAGCCTGTTTCTAATAAAGGCCTTGTTCTTTCTGCAGCTGAGGTGAATATGATTAGAGAGTTTATGGTAGTCTCACTTTAATATAGGGACATCCTAAGCTGAGCTTTACTTGGCAGTGTTGCTGCTTCCGTTTAGTCCTGCACAGCCAGCGCTTAAGATAGGTCTGGCTGAACCTATCATTATTCCACACTAAGGGTAAAAAAAAAACGTCTGGGTTGTTTGTGTTTCTACTATCACAATTGTCTTGGGCGGTGCCAGGCCGCAGCAATGGTGCTCTTGCAAAATAGTGTCAGGAGGGAACTTTTATACAAAGGAGGGTGAGCTCTGGCTTTAAAATGGCTAAATTCCTGCCAAAGAAAACTCACCATAAAGCATTAAGAGCTGTTTTAGTGTGTAGTCAGTTTAAGTTAATTTTATTTACAGTATACAAATACAAGAGGCCCTTACTTTTGGCCTGGTGATCCATTGACTCAGTGAGCTTTAGTCCCGCATTTCAAAGTGCTATCCATTTAGAGGTGGTGAAATTTTAACGTTTTGTGAAGCCAATGTTTTGCCTTTTATTTTGCTCTCTGACAGCTGGTTAGCTGGTTACTCTCCATTCGCCACTGGTTAGCTAACGTTAGCCTTGGCTGCCCTGCACTGAATGGATAACAACGCTAGCTCCCACCTCATCTGGCTACTGCACAATGGGCATTGGGCACTATGTTTCTGCATGTTAATGCGACTAGCTGGCTGTCATACTCCCACCAGATCCCGCTGTTGTACCGTGCAGTAAACTCAAGGGTAGCAAATTAACCCATAGACCGACATGTGAAACAAATGTGAATCAAAAATATTCTTGGTGATAACCAATTAACTGTTGACACCCAAAGCGTGTAGGTTACTATGCTAGAATAGTTTCATGCAGTAACTGGGATTTTAAAAACAGTAACAGGCAGGATGCAGAAAAGAAAAAGAAATCCATCTAAAATTGGTGGCCAATGGCAGGCTTATACCAGCAGTCTACACCCTGTAAGCCAGACTACTGTCTAAGATTTCCACAAAGTTAGTCCAGAGCAATACAATTGCTAGAGACTATTGTATGTGTATTAACAGAGAATTTAGATCCATGTGGAAAAGAAGCTTTAGACTACAATAACTGACACTGTATGATTCCAGCTTTTGGATTTCAACTGTTAGCCTTTACTAAAATTTAATTTGAGCAGGCTTTAAAGGATTTGTGCAGAGAAAAGTGGTGTCTGAGGACCTCTTACCTACTTATTACTGAGTGGGAAAACCATTTCCTTGGAATTCTTGGTCAATTAACGCTTGTGCTTTGTTGGACTGCAATGCAAAAATAAAACTTAAAATGGCTGAGCGAGAATTAAGTGGCTGGATAATCACGAGAACTACCAGCACAGCTGAGTTGAGCTGAAGCAGGAAAATATCCTCCTGATGCTCGCTATGCACAGCTTTGTCCCATCCTGTGACACAAGAACAGAAGGAGGCATTCCACACACTTGCACACACACTTTTTGGATCAGAACCAGGTACGTCCCTCATATGCACTCACACACACACACACCAGAACTGTAGCTCTACTCAACACACAATAGGGTCTTTGAGAGGCTCTGGACACTCCTCAGTTGGAGTACAATGCTCTGAGCAGCTGTAATCCTGTCTCCAAATGGACAGCGAGCCAGAAAACACAGACATGTTTATCTTTCTATATTCCTGAGGACCCTCACTGACATAATGCAACAAAAGCCCCAATAACCCCTAACCCTAACCTGAACCATCACAAATAACTGCCTGAACCCAACCACACCCCTTCCCCATATTTAAACCTAAGTCACCTCCATACCTCATCTCTGTGCATCCTTCAACTCTGATTGACAATCCCATTAGATCAGCAGCTCACCAGCAAGTGAATATGACTGACAAAAACTTAAGCAGGGTTGAGCCCAGGGTTGGAATTTAACTGTTGTGTCCACTTGTCGCTGTGGCTGGTGGATTCCAAAATCTACTAGCCACTCATTAGATTACCTTTTTTTGGGCTGGTGGGTGAGGCAAAGCTAGCAGTCCCTTGTATAATTTACCAGCATATGGCTCATGCTAATTTCCAACCCTTGCTAAGCCTGGTAAGCCTGGTCACAACCTGAAGGGAATACTATACAATAACACACTGACAAGGAGAGACTGGGACCTCTCCTTATCAGTGTGTTATTGTATAGTATTCCACAAGGCCTAACCAGCATACGTCTAATATCTTGTTCTAAGTGCTTTTGGCATTGCTTTGTATTTAAAAGAGTTTTTATTGTGCCCATGCATCAAGAGCTACACCTTGGGATGTTAACAGCCTCTCTTTTAACCTAACCTAAACCTAAATCTAAGCTTAACCTTAAAACCAAATCTTGACCTTCAAACTGTCCTTTGAAGTAGTGAGAACCTGCCAAAATATCTTCACTATGTAATTTTGTCCTCACAATGCCAAAATATCCTCACAAGGTTGAAATGTCCTCACAATGCTGGCATGTCATCACTACAATGGTTGTAAAGGTCCAGTGTGTAGGATCCAGGGCGATATATATTGGCTGAAATTGAATATGATTTAATATGTATATTTTCTTTAGTGTATAATTACCTGAAAATAAGAATCATTGTGTTTTCATTACCTTAACATAAGCCGTTTCTGTCTACATAGGGAGTGGATCCTTGTTTATGGAGATCGCCATCTTAACTGCCGTGTTTCTTAAGTAGCCCAGAACAGACAAGCCAAACGTTGACTCTTGATAGGGCCATTTGTTTTTTTGTGTTTTTGCTTTTCTGTGACGGCCACTCTGAATAGTTTTTGAATCCCCATAAATCTGAAGGCTTAGACACACCAAACCAACGTTGGAGAACTAGAGGCGACAAGAGCCCCCTCCTGTGATCATCACCATGTCTCGGACAAAAAGTTGCACGTGAACACACCAAACAGACGGCCAACAAGTGCATATGTTCTGTGCCTGTGTGAGAGGACATACCACTCCATTCCAGCAGCTGGTGATCATCTGTAATGGTCATTCTAAAAGGGAAACTTAAAGAACATCTTGACACTGGTTAGCCAGTTAGCACATCAACAACACAATCCAATGTTGAAAGAACCAAGCATATTTACCTTGCGATTCAACATGCCAAATTGGTGGAAAAAGGCCAACAGTGCAGTCCGCACTGACAAGGGCGGTAGACGCTTATCAATGGCCCAACTTTGACCAATGGCCAACTGTTGGCTTGGTGTGTCAGGGCGTTTACACGCGGAACCTTTAAACTGAAACGGTCCTCACAAAGATAGCACTACAAGCCAACACACAGGAATGACACTAGAGTGACTTAACGAAGCAGAACAATTTTTGTTATATTTAAGTCATCTATTACCAAATTGTTAGCATGTATTCAGTTCCTGTTTCTTATTCTCTTTCCATCCCACGGATTTTACACAATCCTTCAAAATAAAGGGAAAAACTGCAGTGTAATTGTGTTTCCATCAGTTGGGTTGGCACAAATTCCTGAGCATCCAATAAAAGACGGAGAGTGATGGAAAAACTCTTTCAGCTTGCAGAGGTTGGTGTGTATTGGAAAGGTTGCTGGTATCCTTGAGTGTCAGCTGAAAGTGGTTAATTTTACACTCTCATCCAAAAAGCAAAGCAAAGTCATGTTCTTATACTCATGTTCCAACTTAATGTCATGAAGAAAATAATTGGGACTGGATTACTACTACGGCTTCCCTTTAATTGTGAAGTCCTTCACAATATTTATTACAATCAGTTTGCTGTGTTGCTAGCTACCGTCCTCACTGGTTCTTCTGAGGAGTGTTTAGTAAGCCAGTCTACCACCCAGACTGAAACAGTGTTTTCTTCAAAGTTCCTCCCTAGCACTCCCTCAGCACTGATTCACTGAGAACATGAGTCAAAGTTAAGTTGTAGCACACATCCAATTCTTCACAATGTGACATACATAGGGAGTTATTCCCAGTGTGGAAGGCTAATACGTTTGTCATTCTTATCTATAGTGATAAATGAGTACCTTTTTTTTTTTTTTTTTTTTTGGCTGCGGTGTATTACAAACAGGCCAAGGGCAAGATTTCTTTCTTTTCACTTTTGCATTGAAAAGGGTTAGTTTAGTTTCAACAAAGTCACACAATAACACAAACTAACTAACAGATTGAAGCAGTGGTAGACCAGCAGCTCCTGTGTTCATCGTGCTAAAATTACTGTTTTTTGTCAATGGAGTCTGGTGGCTTTGATGAAAGCACAGATGGGGAACTGAAGCTGTTATTGGCTTTCCAGTCGGAACAGCCTGTCTAAAGGAAAGGTAAAGCGGTAAAAATACTCTAAATATATTGTGTACACTTAAACTGATGTTTGATTTTTAGGTGGGACTTTTCTTCAGGTGGCTAATATATGTTTTGTTGCTGACCCCCATACACACCAATACAATGCTTAGCTTCCGTGTTGGACTCCAGCCTGTTTCTCCAAACTGGGGGTGTGCCAACAGCTATCTACTCTATGCAATACACCAATTATGGATAAGTACCCATACAGCCCCACTTAAAAAATTCTGAACTTACCCTTTGATATGTGTTGTTCCTGATTTAAAAAATATAAATTAGAGAAAAGAGGGGGGAAAGTATTCCTCATTGGCAACGAAAATGAAGGGTTTGCTGAGGTTTACAACATTTTAAGAACCGCTGCTTTAGGCTATTTGAGTACTTTGGTTATATTAAAGTCAATGAAGAAAAGTCAAAAAGTAAAATGTATCCAACAATTTCTAGAGAATGCTGATTATCTTTTGAGTCTCTCTCTTTTTTTCTCTTTTGTTTTGCTCATCAATTTTGTGATGCTAGAGTCCTATTTGCTACTTCAGCTTTGTTTAATGTCATGTTTTGCCAGTTGTATCCTATATAGCCTGTAAACAAATGTTCAGTACTTCACATAAAATTTTACTTTACTCATGTGATTTTGGCCCAAGATAATTAGAAACAGAGCTCTAACAAACAAAGCAAACAGAGGAGATCATCTCTACAGTGGCAGTGGTTTTGTTAATGTTTGCTTCAATATTTTAGTTTAGTCTTCATATTTCATGTTTAATGTGTGTTGCTCTGTGGCAGTAAACAGTTTTGTCAGGGTTTTTTTATGTAAACTCTGCTTGATGTTTCAGATCTGTGTTTTCAAGTCATGAACAAACAGTTCTTAATATAGCAAGCCTTGAATTAATCAGATGAAACTGACATACCGATGAAACTCGGTTTGTTAGGCTCATCCAAGTCAGGCTTGTCACATTAAAACCCCTTTGGTCTCTTTTTAGATGATGCGTCGGCGGATGGCAGCGCTGAGTTCCCAGACCGAGCTTCCATGATGGAGGTGCGTCTGCAGGCGCAGGAAGACGAGATCACGCTGCTGAAATCTTCACTGGCTGATGCCCTGCGCAGGATCCGCCTCCACGATCAGCTTCTACCATTACTGAAACAGCAGCTCATTGCAGGTGAGTGAACTTCAACAGCCCCATGGTACAGTGGATGGTACTACCATTACCCAGTGTTTTTACACTTGACAGTTACTTAGAGAGAGACAGTCATGTACACCATATTGTACTTTAAAATTTTCTGTTTTGTGAGTGAAGGAACCTGAAATGATCAAGTTTAGCTTTTTTCTTTGCCTTGTATGTACTTAGTCTGTATGTGAAGCTGTATGTTACATTAGGTTCTTGATTCAATACACACAAGGAACTGAATAGCTCATCAGATTTTTTTATTCCTTTGCATGGTTGGAAATTGTTCTTCCGTCCCATTCTCATGCATGCAATATGTCAAAAACACCTTGAGGGAATTTCTCCAAGTTTGGCACAAACGTCCACTTGGACTTGATGAACACTTGACTAAATTTTGGTGGTCAAAGATCAAGGCTACTTTGACCTTGCACCTGTCCCATTCTTGTGACTGTAATATCTCAAGAGCACTGTAAGGGGAATTCCTCGAATTTGACACAAACGTCCAACAAATTTGGTGGGTGAATGTCAAGCTCAGTGTGACCTCACATAACATGTTTTTGGCCATAACTCAAGAATTCTTAGCGCTAATTATGATAAAATGGTGAAGTGATGACATTTTATTTCCAAAAGGTCAAAGATCAACTTCACTGTGACATCATAATTTTCAGTGTTAAACACTTTTCCAGCCATTACTCAACATCATACCTCAGGAGACATTTTGGTCAGATACTGAATCAGTGACACGAGTCGTGGGTGTCCACCTTGAAACTTTGCTGATTGTATAGATCTTCTGTGCTGCTGTGGAGAAGATGTGTGTGAAGCAAGTCATGATTTCACAGACAATGAAGTGCGACTTGACTTGTTCATGATGGCATACATCTGCAAAGCGATAATTCTAGTTTTCTAGATCATTTCGTCAGTGAGATGCTGTGGTTGTTTAGCTGAGCTGCAAATCGAAATGTAAAGCCCTGTTTCAGGTTCTTACATTTGATAAGTTTGTTAAAACTTTAAAAAAAAAAGAAAAAAAAAAGGTGCCAGCACACCAAAAAAAACTTAATGTTCACAGAGCTTGGCAGGTGTTATGCAAAATCTTATAAACTTAATCAGTAATTTATATTCTTGACTTAGTGTGAAGGCACTGAATGGATTCATTGATTCCTTAATTCATTCCTGAATCCTTCCATCCCTTCATATGGCTAGGTTATGTTTTCAATACATTCACCCGTGTTCCCTCAAACACTGGGTGGCTGAGCAAGATTGGTTAGCTTTGGGTACTATCAGTTAGGTGCACTCTGTAGCCTGCTTTTGAGCCATGTGTGTTGACTCAGGTGACTTGCCGCTGACCGGTGACTCATATTGTGTTAAGATAAAACCCAAAAGGATTTCTACATAAGGATCAAAATATGACAAAAAGGGGTGAGATCATGTGGAGTGTATTTACCTTTTCTGAATGGCCACTGTTGAGGACATTTTTGAGACGAGTGAGTCATGTTAATTTCAGAAACGGGGTTAACGAACACTTTGAGACACTCTCTCCTCAAGGAATTCAAATAAACACAAGAAGTTTGCGCTCTAGAGAAAGGATCAGCACTCAGTGAATAACCTAAGCCCTATGATAAGCTATTATGGCAAAGCTTAACTACACAGACCAGTGAGCAGTGATAACTAACACATCTTTGGGGTCATCAGGTGGGACCCTCCTTTCACCAGTGTTTCAGCTAGTTGGTCCCACGACACCTCCAGGAGGCTAGACAGTGACCTCTGGCGTCCCAGAGACACTCCCCTAATGCCAGGTCTCACTGCTCCCCACACCAACCCAATAACCTCCTTTACCTTACTTACACATGGCTTTCTCAGCCCAAACAGCACTGCCACCTTCAACCAAACCCAGGTAGTTCCAGGTAGAAACAGTGCTGATACTACCTTTCCTAGCACATTCACCATACCCTATTTCACACGCTACATAGCATAACTACAGGGAATTCATTGGTATTGCACTCTGTTATTCACATGAAAAGTGATAAAAGTAGTTTTATGGAAACTGACAGAAGATTTTCCATTTTTTTTGTTTGAAGTATACACCGAGGCCTTGAAGAATTTGTTAAATTGCCATGAATATTGTGTGATATTATGTTAAATTTGTTTCTGTTTTGCCCATGACACCAGAAATCTAAGAACCCCCTAAGGTCCTGAGAGGTGACTTTTGTGTGCACAAATTAATTAACTTGTTCCCACAAGCCAAATAACATGTGGCCTGCTACTGCAGCAGCTACAACTCATACATGTGGTGTGGTGATGTCGACCGAGCATATTTGACAGAGTTGGCAGTTCAGCTTGCTGAGATGTCACCAAACATTCTAAAGTAATTAAAATAACTATAGTAGTTGACAAAATGCTTCCATACACATGATGGATCTTGAATGAAGCAGAAAAATAGGTATCAGATGAAGTACTCTGTTGGTATCAGTATCACTTTAAGGGTACTGGTGTCTTAATTCTTAAACGATACCTGGCCCTGGTCATCAATCAAATAATAATCAACTTCCATCCCACCCAGTGAACCCAGGTGCTGCTCGAGTGCTGAACCAAGTGTGCTGCTCAGATGGTTGCACCAGCAGCAAAAGACTGTCCTCCAGCTCAGCCAACGATGGGATCCGCCACCCTGCTACCAGGTACTGAACCTACACACCAAGGGCTCAGAAGGACAGGAGGGATGATGAGAGACCATTGTTATCTTATTTTACCTAATGTATCAATAGCCATACTGCTTGCTACATCAGAGGCAGAAGCCTGGTTGTGTTCATGTAATGTGTAATTTACCTGTGTTACTCTCTCTTGTTGACCTCAACCTTTGAACTATCTCTAGCCAACTGTCAGACAGCATTGTGACCAATGCAAATGGCCACATAGGAAGCCCAGTGTCCATTAAGCCAAGACCAAGACCAGAAACTCTGGACCGGTCAACCCAAACAGAGCCCATCCTCTCAGGGCAGGACACTGTGCAGGACAGGGTCCTTCTCTCCAGGCAGGTTCAGAGCTTGCAGCTGGAGGACGCCCTCCCTCCAGGGGAGCCTGTAGTTGAGGGGATGCGGGCAAAGCTCCACCGTGTCCCTGGCTTGGAAGAGGAGGATGAGGAGCAGGAGGATGATGAAGATGGAGGAGGGGAGCAGGAGAAAGAGCTGAGTTGGGCGTCGTCAGTGGAGGAGCCCATCCAGCCCACCACGATGAGAGGCCTGCAGAGGGAGGACTTCCAGGATGGAAGCTGCTCTCCAGAGGAGCTGGGCTCTGCCTCGACCTCAGTCAGAAACTCGGACCAGAACCTCAGCCCCCGCTCTGCACCCCTGACCCCCATCCTGGAAGGAGAGAAGAAACAGCTGTGCGTGATCTCGCCACCCTCTCCCTCACAACCGCTGTCTTCATAATCATCTCTCTTGCATGATTGATTGCATGGCTTTTAAGGACAAATCAAAGTGGTCTTGATTCTGACTTGTGTGACTGCAAAACCCTGTTGCGCTGCAAACCCCCTTATGAAACAGTCGGCCTCAGGTTGCCAGGGTGTGATTATGCCGTGTTAGAGCAGGAAACCCAAGGGGGATGACATGTTCTGTCGTCATGCTCGCTCAGGCCTCCGTGTGTTTGAGCAGGGGGGCGAGGGAAACATAAAGCCGTAGCGGAACATAATGGCAGCACTCGTCCGCACTGAGTGACATTTCCAAGATTAGCTTCACGGCGCACACAGATTTGGGCCCAGTGGAAAATGTGATGTGAGGGCAATTGAACACAGTGTAATGTACAAAAACAGCTAAGACCAGGATTACAGTTAGAATATGTATACACTGAGACTGAAGGAAAAAGGTCAGCGGGTTTGCGTGCTGTACAGATGTAACCTTTCAAGGACAGAACATGTTTTGAAATGCCATATCTGTCCAAGCAGCAAACATCAGAGTTAATATCCATCCAGAGTGCTTCTCTCTGTAGCCACAAAGTATTTAACTCTGTAAGATGATGCAGATGTGCAGAGTTGACACAGTGCCATGAGAGATCTGCCAGTCAACTGGGGTTTTGCAGGAACACAAATCCGCCTTAAATCTTGATTGTTTTTAATGCAGTTCTGCTCTTTAATCAAACCTTTAACATTTTCCTTCTTAAACAAATCAAGGATCTCTTGCATGCTGTGATTCGTTCTCCACTGTGATCTCACTTTATAGTGATTAGAAAGCACAGTGCTGGAGCGCTGCTGCTTTTGTTTACTGGTGCATGCATCTTTTGTCCTACTTCCTTGTTGTGGCTTGTAAAAGTCTTTCATTGGTGATGGGTAACGTGCGCCAGTCCCTCAGCTCTGCCATGCCCCTCTATGGAAACCTGAGGTACTGGGAGAGTTGTGCTTCTGTGCTCAGTCTGCTACACCTCTAGATTCAACACTTTATTTAAGATTACAGATATTTGGGAGGAGTAGGTGATTGCCAGCTTAGTTTCACTTCCTTGATAGCAAGCTAGTGACATAGATAGACGCCAAAGCTTTTTATAGTCCCATAACACTTCCTCTGATGATGCCGCTGGTACAGTGGCATGTCACCAGGAAATGGGGTGTGTTGAAAGAAATTCTAAGTAACAATTAGAGATAAATTATGGTTCACAACTGTACTTTTGTGTGTGGTCTTGTTTATCTGTCCTCAATGAATTCAGTTTGGCACACAAGTGTGAGCACTCCTTTTAAAATTTAATAACTACCAGTTCAGGAGTAGGATTCGGGTGGATTGCCAATAAAAGAACTAAAACTAGTATAGGCCAGGAGTTAAAGGTTATTTCCACTTTATGACAACTTGGGTCAAATATCTGTGGTTTTATCCAACACCTACATCAGTGATGATAACATTTAAGTCACCTCATTTATTGCTGAGATCTGGGAACAAGATGACATTTCTAAAAAGAAGTTTGACAGGGCAAAAACCTGATCAGACAGGTTGTAAACAAACTCCCAGCTTAGCCAAACATGTTTGGAAGAGAAAACAGACGTTACCAGCCAAGCAGTCTGTTGTAAACATCCATCACAATGTTCAGACTTCCTGCTCTAGATAAACTGTTGGCTTGTTTACAACCTGTCTGACTGCTCGTGTTACTTGAGTGTTCATCTGCTCTAAAGTAAACCGCTAACATTAGCAAGCCTGGCTAACTCACTTACTACCTACAGTAACCTAAGCTTATTCTCAAGACCAAGGGTTAGCATATCATCAGCCAACTACACCGTGTGCGGTTACAGTTGATTTTATCAAAAGCCCCGTTCAGGACTGGAACACTCACTGTGTTGGTGAAACATTGGCCCCTGACGCTATTGAGTTTAGGGTAATGTTAGCAGCTCCGTCCTACTCTGTAATAGTTTCAGGGAAGTTTACCTGACGCAATAGCTTGTCCAAAAAAGTCCAGTATCATGCATCTCTGCTTACTTGAGTCGTGTGCAAGTTTTGACAGGGTAGTGTTGTCTCCAATCTGTTGCCCACTTAAAGGAATACTCCGACGATTTAGGAGTTATGCCCTTTCTCAATCATTTTCATATTGAGACGACATGATCGATATCTTTTTTATGTCTGTACGTCCAGTGGCTGGGTCTCAGCGTTTAGCATTGCGGCTTAGCTTAGCGAATACAATTGAAGTCTATAGGGGGTCAGTAGCCTGCTCTGTAAAAGTGAACAAATAAACGTTACAGAAATTCTGAAGCTGGCGTTTCTGCACGTGCATTTAAAATAAACATGTTTAAACATTAATTCGAAAAACGAGGGTCTTTTTTAGTCGTTTTAGAAGAAGTTTGATAAACGGAGCTATAGTGTGTTTACGCCGGCACTCCACAAGTTTGAAATGTGTTTTTGGTCCTGCCCTTTCTGCTATGTACAAAACTTCATGCCACTGGCTCACATTTCTTTTAAGCCAACTGCTGTATTCCGTCTGGAGTGATCCCATCACATCATGGTCTCTAGTGTTTTATCTGAAATCAAGGACAATATTCTTTTGAATTCCACAAATTTCGATGGTAAATCTGCCATTGTTGTCATTTTAAACTACATGCTTGCAGTGCTGAACTGGGAAGCTTGACAAGTGTAGCAACAGTAACTATTGATGACAGGGCTTAGCAAAAGGTTAAAGTTTTGGTAAGTACGTTATTATTATTACAGAGAGTAACAAAGGCTTAAACTTAAACATAAGACCCAAGTTGTATTAAACCAGATTTATTCTTTTGAAAGGCTGGAAATTTAGTTGATAAAAGATACAAACATGCATGTTTCTGTGTGTACATTCTCTTTATAAATGCAAAATATCTATAAACTACCCTTTTGCATGCATTAATAATGGGCTCACTGCATCCATCTGCATGGTATTTAGTCACACAAAGTATTTACCACTTGTAACGGAAACTGAATTCATTCTTATGATGTTCCAGGGTTCGTAGGAACAGTGAAAAACTGGGGAACCCGGAGAGGCAGAGGAAACGTCTGGACAAGAAGGCAGCTTCCTCGGCCAACCTCCTCACCCGCTCCCCCAGCCTGGAGAAGTGAGCCACGCTGCCATCACTCACAGCTGTCACCACACAGTCACACAGCTCACTTTTTCCTATAGCTGCTGCAGCCTCACATATCTCATCAAAGAGACACTTGCTGGAACACTGATGGCCCCTATGAATAATAATAAAATTCCATTCCCATGACAACTTCACAGTAACACAATATATGATTCTGATGTGAGGGACCAACGGTTCAATGCTAATAATTCATAATGGTGTCTAATATCTGTCTGACACAGTTGTTTTCTATCTCCACAGCCGAGCGAAGGAGCTGGTCGCCAGTGCAGGTGATGTATCTTTGAACTGCTCTGCTTTGTCTGTAACCCTGAAACTGAGAGTGACATCACTATGTTCACTTCTTTATCCAAATGGCTATTGAATTTACCACATGAGCAAGGTATTTGACATAGACTCTTGAAGACCTCAACCTGTAAATGGAAAACAAGAATTTTGGCAACTTCCATAACTTGTGGTTTCCACAGGTTTGCTTCAGTCAGTATTTTTTTTTCATGGTATTCAACTTTACTCTGAATGCAGTGGTAAGACTCTCAATCAACTTCTTAACATGCTTTTTCTAACAAAATGAAAACAGTTTCGGTTATTTCAAGTCAGATAATCGAGTTCTTTCATTGCATAAATGCATAATGGAGCATAAGATGTGTACAGTGCAGTTTTGGCTGTGTCTAATGCTGCTTAAGGTGCCACACCAGACTGGGTGGTTTTCTGCCTAATTCGACAGGTCAGATAAAATGTTTTTGGGCAGCTTGTGATAATGTGGGCTACTTAAAGTACCAGTTGGGTGGTTTACTGGCATCAAAAGTCTCCTAGCCATATCTACCATATCTCCTTCGATAAGAATACACTGGCATTGATGTGTCCAGTTTGTTGCAAGAGAATTGACAGGGCACTGAGTTTGAGATGACTAATGACTGACAAAACCAAACATCTTTTCAGTTCATTACAACCCATTTTAGCCATGATGTGCCGTGTTTTATATGCATGCATGTCACTAATTAGGGTATGAAATTTATTAAAGGCCTTGAACCTTCCATGCAGAGCCTCTGGTTGTGCAGTCATTCATATGATAATGCCACTAATTATTCATATCCCCTGTTATCCCAGTCATGATGAGAGAAACCTGGATGAGCCACGTGTCCTGCTGTGTAGCAGTTAGTCAATAAAACAAAAAAATATGGTGCTAAACAACATAATGAAGGTCCACATGTTGTAGTGAAAGTGAAAGTCTGACAGTGGTCAACTGTACTACCGCTCTCATCTTCCATTATTGGAAGACTGTCACACCTGCATGCAGACAATCAGAAACTTAAGCCCCTTTTTGACCACAGGAACTGTCCCCAGGAACTAGGAACTTTAAGGAACTCATTCCATTTTCGACTGCAGGGACCAGGATCTAAATTAAGTTCCAGCGACATTATTTTACCCCCTGACAAGTCCCTGATCAAGGGGTAGTACTTTCTGAAAGTACAGGAACTTTAGGGGTGGGGTTTGCAAGGACGATTGTTGCTGATTTGTCAAACACACAGCACTGCTGCTTCAGCTCGTGTACTGCTCAGATTTTTTTAATTGTTAAATTGACGTAAATTGCAACTGCAACTTGACAGGTTCATGGACGCATACAACATTGCAGTAATTAAAATTTTTACTACATGTTTTTTAGATGAAACGGGCAGGCACACTGATCAGGGTTCACCCCTGTGACCACCAGCAGCCCTCACCCTGTCATGTTGCTTTTTCATCTGTCAGCATAGTAATTTAACTAATCTTTGTGGGTTTTTAGACTGCAGTGGAAATACAGATAACAGTGGAATGAAGAAACCTTTTAGTTCCTTGAAAAGTAGTTCCTGGAACCAAAAGTCATGAGAACTTTGGGTCAAAATAGATACTATCAGAGTCATGTAAACAAAGAGCTGAATGAAAAGGTGTCCTTATGTTCCACATAAGTGTCTTATCCTGAACAGGGTTAGGGTTACCATAACTACAATAATACTCTTGTTTCCAAAAAAAATCTCTGAATTACTGTGATATTGATTCATGCTGTTGATGCAAAAAAATGCACTTTGATTGACAGGTGGCCTTTTATCTGGAGTGCAATGCAAAAACAGCATAGCAAAGAATGTTTCCTTCCCGATAAATTCTGTCTGTAGTGTAACATAAGTATAATCCTTGCAGGAACAAATATAGACACACTGCATGGATTTTGTTATAAGCAGGGACTTCCAAGTTCTTCTAACTCCACTGTTGGCAAGACCAGAGTTGAACTGTACTTCTGTACTTGTGCCCATGCAGCTTCTCACTGGTTCACACATGTAGTCATTTGTGCAAAAATGAGTGCATTTCCCAACTAACCACACTTGTGGTTAGCGTAGCTTTTATGAGCGTTGGCCTTCAGTTTGGTTACAGTTAGCCCTGTTTTTAGGCCTCATTTCTACAGTACAAAGTTTTAGAAGACACTCTTTCTCACGTTTTCTGTGAAAGTCAAGAAGAAGAATTCTATGAGCTGGAGTCAGTGGAAAACTTTGGCACCAAACTAGGATGAGATTGACACAGCTGAAAAGGGTGCAGCAAGTTGACAAGCATATCATATTGCTTTGATTGAGGTTATTCAAGCTGTAATGACCTATATAAATGTAAATATAGCATTATAAGTGCAGGCAGTTACTTAATCTGTTGCTCCTTTTTTTTAACGTGAAACGGAGAAAACATGCAAGCTGTGCTGAACAAATAATCCTGACACCAAACTGTTTGATAGGTAACATCTGGAAGCATTTAGGATTTAGGAGTTGACAGCATCGGAAAAAAAGTCACAAATAAACCTTAGGTTCTTCATTGACTTTTCAAAAAACAAGTTTGTGCTGTAACATTGCAACAACAAATGTGAAGTTGTGTGTTGTGAATAAAATTGAACAGTTGAGGTACAACATGTTAATTAATGTGCTGATAGGTCAAAAAATTTTTTTAGTTCTTTCTTCCTAAGCGAAGCTATTTTTATTCAACGCAGATTCTGTGATGGCAGTTGCATGAGTGCTTTTTAAAGGAATACTTCACTCACAAAATGACCATTTGTATATCAATCACTTACTGTTTCTTACCTTGAATCCATAAAGAGAAAACTCCGCCTCCATGGTGAAAGGAGAACCCAAAAAAAGGCAAACATTCGTCATGAATTAAAGTAATCAGTAAATGTGTACTGAGTACTGAGCATACTATTGGATAAATCACATACTGCATGAGTTGTGTGAGAGTTTGTAAACCAAATTTGCTAAGTTTTGCTGTTGTTAAATGCAGACCCTGATTACTGAATTCATGAAGAATGCTCACCCTTTTTGAATTCTCCGTTCACCGGGAAGGCATGAGAGAAACACAAAGTTATCCTCATGAATTCAAGGTAACGTGGTGAGTGATTGCTATAGAAATGGTCATTTTGCAGATAAAGTATTCCTCTAATGGCAGTGTCAGAAATATGCAGAAATAAAAGTTCCTTTTATATTACAATTAAGTGTATAAGTCTAAAATAGTGTCTACCTAGGTTGCTAACATCAGCCATCATAGCCTTCTGATCATACCAGACCTCTTTTCTTTTTTTAAAAAAAAAGCCACACTTAAAATTTAGCTGTCATGGGTCATTTTTAGGCATCATTAAAACATTTCAAGCACAGTTCAAGTACATTTTGTTTTAATCGGTATGAAAAATTCAGTACATCTTTGCTACCAATGTAAGTGTGGAAGTGGTGTTGATTACAGTGATAACATAAGAGTAGTAGTTACTAATAAGTGATGACAGGGAAGTGTATGGAGCCCATGTATTTTAAACTTTTCCCTCAGGGAAACCTGCCGAGATAACGGTTGACATAAAACTGTTTTACTTGAGCTTGACATCCAGCTGAGAGTTACCAGGTCTTTTAGAGTCTACCTTTATGGCTTGACATACTCTTTGAACAGCAGATATATCACTCAACGGGACATTTCCCCCTCCTTTTTTAAACCTGCCACCACTTTTTTATGTGAGTTCTTGTGAAGCCAAACACTGCAGGGCCAGTTAGGGCCGTGGGCGCTGCCTGGAATCATATCCACTGTGGTTAGCCGAGCTGCCGCACCACTCCAACTTGCCTGACGGAATGATGGATGGCTAGCTCAGCAGAGGGAGCTGCCAAGAAAACATTTTTCAAGTCTTCCCCTGCTCTCTTTCTGTCTGGATGTCTTCATGGCTCTTGTTTGATTGAGTAATAGTTATGCTTGGCATGAGGTTAGGTTTTTAGATTCCTGACGGTTCCTGAAGAGTGGCAGGAAATTTAGGGAGACAAATGTCTCTGGAGATTTAACTGTTTTTAAATACCGACTGAAATGTGTCTGTACCACTGAAAATCAATAACTCTCACTTAAAGCTGACTACCTGGGCAGATTTGTAACCTTCCAATTTATTCCTTGATCATCCGTTTGATTTAGGCTGTATTTTATCACAGCAAAATATGGCTGCTTGTCCTTTAAGTTCTACTAAAATTCTTCTTTTTATTATTATTATTATTATTATTATTACAAAGTTCTTTAAAGCGAAAATAGACAAGTTTTGCTTTCACTTGTCAGTATGAAGTAAATGTTGATTGCACACAGTAAAGGCTATAGAATAATGACACCATCAGCATTTAGATTGGTTTCCTATAAGCCCTGCTTTTACTGTGCAATTCCAGATATGATCTTTCTGGAAAGTGAAGGCTCGATTTACAGCACAAAGAAAGTGCATCAACCATTGCACAATTTCAGTTGATTGCTATCGATCTGATGACCAAAAGTGCTGTGGGGCAACCGTGGAAGTTTCACATCCTGGGTATAAGATAACCCAGATCTTCTGCATTGTTGGGCCCAAAAAGCAAGCACACTAGAGACTTTGCCACTTTGAGACTTTGAGCAGCTAATCTCCAGTGTAGCTCTCTGCTAAGTTGATTCATTTCATTCATTCAGGAAGTCTTGACCAAGCTATCTGCTGGCAACCCTACTTGAATGGCGATAAAATGATTTAACCATGCGCTCTTGTAGACTTTCAAAAAGTTATCGGACTGAATGTATCTAGTCCCGATAATTAAAACGAGTCATTTTGCGGGGGGTAAAGTATACTGATTTACAGATGGCTCTTTCACAGTGTAAGTCAATGAGAAAAGGTCTGCTTGGGCCCAGTGGCATCATGTGATGGACCCGGTAGTTGTAATTCCACGCTTAGGCCTCTGTGCCAAATTATCTTCAAAGCCCAAGACTTCTTCTTCCATGTACCGGTCGTATCGGCTAATCTCTAAACAGATATCAGCATATAAATGCAGATTTTTATCAACAAAAGCTATTATAAAGCAAAATTGTTGTCAGACAATAGCTGATGGATTCCAAGATTGCGTTTCGGCCGATGCAGTTGGCCTCTTTCCTCTCTGCAAGGACTGTTTACCTACCTACCAACGTAACTGATCAATACTACTCAGACTACAAACAAACTATAAACGGAAACCAGAACACTTGCAGTACTAAAATTTTATGCAAGGTGGACTTATTACTTATTACTTGTTTTATCTTTGTTGGTTTCATTAATCAGAAAACTCAATAATCTTCAGAAATGAATCAAGTGCAGTCAGACAGTGTGGATCACCAGAGTTGTTATCATTCTTTTACTAAACTTGCAGGTCAAACAGAAACAAGTTTTTCTTCTTCTCCCCGGTTCAGCTCTGATTTATTTCTTCCTGTTTCCTCACTGACTTTTACTGTTGCTTGAATGAGGTTCCTGTTTGGTAAGTCTCTTCTCAAGGTGTCTCTCTGGCCTCTTACCAGTTACCACCATTTTATAGTCAGACAGACAGAAAGTTAAAGACTTTGAGTCTGAGAGCAGTTCAAGCTGCTCAGCCTTGCTCTTGCCTTCACCCCCCAGTCCCATAAAGTAACACAACAGTTGCCAGGGGAACAGAGCCAGGTTAGAAGTCCCATAAAGAAATGGAAAAGGAAAATGTAACCCAGCTTGAAATTCAAAGCTCATAGATCAAACCCGTAAAAATGGGAATAGATCCTTGGGGATGGTTAAGTCAAACTCAGGTCAGCTGTGACTTAAAGCTTAGAGGACCTTGGTGTTTATTTGTTTGGCTGACCTCTGTTTTCACACTCACACAGGATCGCCCGGGTCCAGAAGAGGAACCTATAGCCAAGGTACCACTGCTATTATGTCATTATGTCACTATAGCTCTTTCTATGCAGGAAAGGTCAACATAACACGCTGTACTTTTCCAGCAATGTCCCATTCACTGTTCCACAAGCCACGCACACAGACAGCTTCCTGCTGGCAGCTGACCAGTACAACCAGACTGAGAGGACTGAATATTGGACTTAGATTCATGAAGTGGACACAAAAGAATGGCATGATAATGTTGCTCTGTGTTATTTGCCATCTTATTGAATGAAAAAACTTAATAAGGTAAGATACTTACTTTGTTAGGTATGCCCAGTTTAAATAAAGCTCTCAGTATCACTCAAACTCTCTTAAGCTGTTGCTTGGAGTACAAATTGTACTTCCTCATATTTGTATGCCCCTCACCATGGACACAAAGAGTATAGAGAGAGAGAAACGCCTGTCTCTTTCTCTGTCAAACTCAGACCAAACTGTAAACGTAGGCAGTGCTGATCAAATATAAACAAAGTTTCTGTTATTGCACTGCGTCTAACTTGCCTAAAATATCTTCACAAACATATTTTAGTGCACTGTTCAGCTGTAACACGAGAGTTTGTGAACAGGGAGCGGACAACATACTGTTTCCTGTATTGCAGAAATGGAGGCTGAAAATACAGAAATCAAACTGTAAAACTAAGCAGTGCTGATCAAATAGAAACCAAGATTCTGTTCCTGTGTTGCCTGTTTCTTGTCTGAAATGTTTTCAGAGACATATTTTAGTGCACTGTTTAGCTGTAAAACAAGAGTTTGTGAACAGGAAGTTGCCACATAAGTGGCCTTACTGTATTGTCAAAATGGAGGCTAAACGATCAATCAGTGAAACTAGGCAGGGCTGATTAAATATAAACCAAGATTCTGTTACGGCATTGCCTATTTCTAGCCTAAAATGTTTTCAGAATATTTTTTTACCTCACCATTTAATTCAATTTAATTCAATTCAAACAACTTTATTTGTCCCAAAATAGGGCAGTTCAGTTTACAGTCTCCAGCCGAATATCAGTCACAATCAATATCCTCTCAATCACTCAGTTCACTCTGTCAGTGCAACAAATTTGCGTGAACCTAGAGATAGCAGCAAACACCCAAGGCCCATACATTTCCTATGGTGCAATGAAACACACAAAAGAAATAAGACCTTGGTGAATAAATACATACATGGGCCGCAGTATGTGCAGTACGTGTCCTAATGAGAGCGCTTTTGTACACCTCTATTTTTTATAAGGAAATCTTAAACCTGCAATAACTGATTTTTTTTAGCTACTTGAGGGCAGCAGAAACAAGTTGTGAACACAACATTGACATACCATTATTCACATGTAAGCTGATATGGCAAAATTATTAGGAAACAGTTGCTAATTTCCACATTTAGCAGACACAGAGCAACATTAGCATTCAGTTGGAGTTGTGTTTCTGTCTACCTGATGTATGTAAGTCCAACATTCAGTCTTCTTTTAGCTCTGTTTTTGGTCTCCACCATCTTCCGAGAAAAAATACCTCTCTTTAGCTGCTGCATGTTCCACTGTGTCCATCAGCCAGTTTATGTGTCTGTCTGCTGTTAGCTGCAGAGCAGATGGTGTGTAGTAACTTTACCGGAGCTTTATCTCTGAAAACACCTGCCGGCCACTGCCAAAAACAATTTTATAAGAGCCCTGAGAGTAAATATGAGCAATACAGTTGTGGGCAGGACAGTTTAACAATGAGCTGAAACTCACTGTAAAGCTTCATAAAGCCACAGGGTGCTGCAGGTTCAGCTGATAATTCTCTGTAGGTTCAGTACTACAAGTGACCCCTTTCACATTGTTTTCTCATACATTTTTATTGTAAAAATGATTTTTGTATTTGGAGAAAATCTTACCTGATCTCTGTGCACCTGGCCTGTGCACACAAGCTCTGAAATTCAGTCAGTGCTGTCTTTTATATGTAGAAACTGAGTTAAGTGCTATTTCTTATTTGGCAGATCTTGAGAAAAATCTTCACAGAATGTTTTGTGAACATAGTAGATACACTAAAACCGCAAAAAAAAAAAAAAATAAATAAATAAAAATGCCAGTATTAAAATCATAAATGGTGTGTCTGCAGTTTTGGTAAACAATAATTCTTTGGTAATTCACGATATATGATAAATTACGTAAGAGAAATAAGGAATAGGAAAATATAAAGGAAAATAAACAATCAAACACTTGTCTTTGTCTGCCTGTCTGTGTATTACTGCTACATAACTGGTCCTCTGCTGTGTTTGTCTTCCAGGACAGTCAATCAAAATGTTCATCCGAGGCCGGCCGATAACCATGTACATCCCCTCTAACATCCAGAACTATGAAGACCTGAAGATGGAGCCGCCCTCTGAGAGACTGGAGTTGGACTGGGTGTATCCTTCTAGAATGCCACAGCAGTGTTCAGCCTCTTGTTCATCTTTATGAGGGTTATGTTACATTCAGACTGCTGATTTGACTGTGTGGTCATTTCCTGAATTCAAGCCACACTCTCTGTATTGGAAAGTATCTCTTTAATTGTCTAGTGTCTGTGAGAGCAGCATCAACCACACATGAACTATGATCTGTAAAGCTGTGGGTGCCATATGTTTAGAGGGACAGCTCACAAAACTAAAATAGTCTTCTTGTTAATTAAACTCAGTAAAAAGTAAATAAATTATAAACTCACATTTTCACATAGATAATAATAAAAATTTCACGTTGGGGAAAAAAGGTACCTTAATGAATGAAATGGACCAATAGTCAACATGAATGTCTCCTTGACCCTGTCATGCCAGCTATGGTTACCGGGGACGGGACTGCCGGGCCAACCTGTACTTTCTTCCCACGGGCGAGGCGGTGTACTTCATCGCCTGTGTAGTTGTGCTTTACCACATCAACAACCGCACACAACGTCACTATCGCAAACACACCGATTGTGTCCGCTGGTTAGTGAAAGGCATTTTATATCATCTGCATCTATACTTAGAGCAATAGATCAACATTTTGGGAAACACACTTATACCCTTGTTTTCTGTGAAGGAGATGAGAAATGCTGGACTGCATGCACTTGGTCTTGGATGGTCTAAAGACACGACACAGCTAGGCTCCGAAACAGGACTCAGATGTGGCTTTTTTTGGGATGTTTTATGCCTCCGCGCCCACAATAGCCATGGCTGAAGGCATTTTGGGCATGTACTATTCTTGTGAACGTGATATCTCAAGAAGAGCTTGAGAAAATTCCTTTAACTTTGGCTCAAATGTCCACTTGGACTCAACAATGAACTGATTAGAGTTTAGTGGTCATGGATCAAAGGCCAAGGTCACTGTGACTGTGGTTTGTCAACTGATTAGATTTTGGCAGTCAAAGCTCAATGGTCACTGTGACCTTGCATCCTTCTCATTTTTGTGAATGCAATATTTCAAGAAAGGCCTTTAGGGAATTTCCTTGAATTTGGTACAAAATGTCCACTGGTTGACGTGTTACCTTGGTTGTAACGAGTGGTTATTTGAGTCACTGTAGTCTTGAACCAGTCTGGCCATTCTCCTTTGACCTCTGGCATCAACAAGGCGTTTTCACCCAGAGAACTGCCGCTCACTGGATATTTTCTCTTTTTGGGACCATCCTCTGTAAACCCTAGAGATGGTTGTGCGTGAAAATCCCAGTAGATCAGCAGTTTCTGAAATACTCAGACCAGCCCATCTGGCACCAACAACCATGCCATGTTCAAAGTCACTTAAATCACCTTCTTCCCAATTCTGATGCTTGGTTTGAAATTCAGCAGGTCGTCTTGATCATGTCTACATGCGTAAACGCATTGAGTTGCTGCCTCATGATTTGCTGATTAACTATTTGCATTAACAAGCAGTTGAACAGGTGTACCTAATAAAGTGGCTGGTGAGTGTACTGTATATACAGGCAAGGATTCTAATTTGAGTACATGTACTGCATAGTACCACTGAAATGAACATTGATAACAGTTCTGAGTAGCCTAATCCATGGTAATCTGAAAATAACATTATATGGCCTGACTGTTTTACAGTTGTATGTCATAAGCCTGTAAAGGAAGAACGTGGAAATCAAAGCAAAAAATAGTCTTCAGTTCAAAGGGTTTAACAAATACTTAACCTTAAAAATGATCATTTGTACATCATTTACTCAACCTGAATTACCTTGAATTTGTGAAGACTTTGTTCGTCTTACTGTATATGTCTCCACAGTCAACGGAGAATCCAAAAAAGGGGAACGTTCTTTAGAATGTCTTCGGGGACCACATTTAGCAAAACTATATGAAAACATTGGTATAGAAACTCTCACACAACTCATGCAGTATGATCCAAGTCTCATTTATCCAGTTATATGCTCAGGACTTCCTGTTGTTTTTTAATGTTTTTCGCCAAAACATTACGATTTAAAATACGAAAGTACAAATAGTCTCATGCACAGCCAAGTAGCGTGCCTGGGCATGCATATGTGCGTTTTAGCTCTGCTCAAGTGGAGCTCATACATGACCATGTGCTCAGGAGTGGAAGTGTTTTATATTGTAAGGTTTTAGCAAAAAAATGCACAGATTTGTGAAGTACTGAGCATACAACTGGATAAATGAGACTTGGTTTTTATATAGTTTTGCTGCTAAATCCAGTCCCGGATTACTTGAATTCATGAAGAAAGTTTGCCTTTTTGGATTCTTCTTTCACTGTGGAAGCATGCGAGAAAAATACAGTAACTAAATATAAATCATTACAGCACACTGGATCTTGTCACATTTTAACGTCTATTCAGCCCTGTTAAGAGGTAACAACATATTGGCCATCATCGAGCCAAGGGCACATAAAGAGTTATTTTCTGCTTAAGACTGAACTCAACCCAGAGTTCATAAGGCTGCTGGAGGCGAGTACTGTATGTACTAGAGATTTAGGAGGCGATCAGCACACTGACATGTCACCACGTGTCTCTAAACCACTTTAAGCATAAAAAGTGTACAAAATAACACTCAGCTCAAAGAATAGATGTGATCTGATGTCTCTTTTTAAGCTAAGATAAAAGGAAACAGGTTCATATCAGGTCTCAGAGGCAGGGAACTTTCCTGCTGCTTGATGTGTGGCAATACCATTATGTGAATACCATTAACACAGACTTCATTAGAGTATAGCGAAATTCAGTGCCTTATATCAAATCACAATGAATCCCAAATCCAAACTGCTAGGCTCAAAATGAAGTCATGAGCAACCTGACCACATAGTGAGACTTATTTTGGGGAGTTAGCTGACAATCTCAGACTGATCCGAGGCCAAAAACACTCTATTATATAGGGTTATTTAGTTTTATATTCATGTAGTGTGTGTTTTGGATAAATGAATGAAAAGGGCTTGAGATGCCAAAGTTCACTAGTGCACATAAAATATTTTTTTTCACCAACTTTTTGGGGCCCAGAAGCATAGGAAACATGGGGAAACTGGATCCAGTCTCTGGCTTGGACACCTCACCAGTTCTATGGGTTTGGCATGAATATATAGAATTGGAATAGATACAAGTGCTTCTTTGGTATATGGAAAAATAAAAGGAATGGGGGGGGTTCTGTAAAATAACAGTTATATGACTTTGATATATGGCCAAATATGTATATTTCTAAAATAACAGGGGACTTACTTTGGTTTCCAAGTGGCACTTAAAGGCTTTGGGGCAAGCTACATTTTAACTGTTCCCACACTGTAGTCCGTTATTATTAAGGCAGTGACACATTTTTATGTCTTTGGTCATGTTCTCTAGTGCATTGGATTTAAATTGAAACAAGGACTATAAGGTTAAAGTGCTGACTTTGGACTTTAAGGGCATTTTAGGTAGCCTGATAATCAGCATGATTTAGCTTCATGTCATTATTCAGTCTCACATAATATTTATGTTAATTGTATCCATCCCACCAATACCATTTTTACAACACTATAGCAACTACTAGGAGCAGGTTCTTCAAGACTATTTAAGAAATATGTAGAAAGTATGTTCCAACTGAAACTTCTCCCGTGTGCCAAGCGTGTAGGAGAACTGTGGTGTTAGACACGAAAATGCAAAATGCTGTTGGCCCTATCTATATCCTGTGTTTGTTTTTTCTGTTTGTGCTACTGTAGAAACAATATGGCGGACTCTCATGGTGGAGGACCTGCTCCTTATGTAGATATAAACAGCTGGTACTAAGATGATGAATGGATATAATTAGGTAGCTAGTTTGCTATATAGGGCCGTATAGGGCCTCTGATTGGTTGATGTTTCTCCAAGTGGCAGAATTAGCCATCAGTCAACACAACTCCAAACCCATTTAAGCAAATCAAAGATGCAGACAGACACAGTTAGAGACTAACAGGTGAACATATTGAAACATTTAGTAGCTAAAGAAACAGATATTTGTCTCAGGAGCTGGTGGAGACCAAAATCAGATCTAAAAGTGAGAGAATATTAAACTTACATTCACCAGGTGGACACAAACACCACCTAGAATGCTAATGTTGCTCTGTGTTTGCTGAACAGTCAGCTATTTTCAAACACATTTATCATTATAAGGTGAAAATATGTCAGATGTTACTGCTTGTTCCACTGCCCACCAGAAGCCAAAGACAACCCATTAATGCAGCTGTATGAGTATAATTAAAGTCCCCTCCAGTCACAATGTGTTTCTCTTCTGTTTATGTCCCCTAAAATATCTCATTCCCAGCCCATCAAATATAAAAACCATCAACTCAAAGCAGCAGTATTTGAGGACCTGGGAATGAGCCTTAACAATCATCTATCTTTCTTCAGACATACACTCTGAACCTTTAATTAGTTGAATTACTTTTGCTCCCCTACAGTTGGGGGACTATTTCTAGAAATGGATACAATTCCTACACTGTGCAACTAAATTGGATGTAAACATCCTCAAATAAAGCAGAGAGTCAGAACTTAAACCTCCGAGTTGTTGTTTTGTTTCAAATCCAACGTGCTGGAGTGAAGAGACAACACAACCAAAAGGTGTCTCTTTATTTGACCATAAAGTACACTTGTCATTTTGCAATGGTGAATACAGTTACATACGTGGATATGTTGCAATTGGGAATATATATGAATAGCTTTGTACAACCCCTCTTTGTTATTAAGTAAAATTCTGTTTGTTCTCTCTACAGTCTTACCCTCCATCCTGACAAGGTGCGAGTGGCATCTGGCCAGACAGCAGGGGTGGATAAAGACGGGAAGGTGACTACTGCTGTGATATCATTCTGATGCACTTTAATCCACTACATATGCTATAGTTACTTCTTTAAATGTAATATACATTCTTTGTGCACACTTGTGTGTACAGGATTAGTTGGCATCTAGCGGTGAGGATTGCAGATTTCAACCAGCTGAAACTTCTCCTGGTTAGAATTCTTTCAGTGTTCATTGTTCAGGAGGTTTTTACGGGGAGCCGAATTATCTGCAGAGGTCTCCTCCTTTCCAAAACAAACAGACCAGGTGATTTAAACTTGTAAAAACACAGAATAAAGCAGCTTTTAAAAAAATAAATAAATAAATAATTACAAATCAGTGTTTTTGTGATGCTTGTGAGGCTGCTTTCCCAGCACCTGCTAATGTACGCTTACTTTTTTTCATTGGTAACTTAATGTGTACTTACTTAATTTTGGGTCCAGATGTTCAGGAGGTTTTTACCATAAGCCGAATTATTCACAAAGGTCTCCTCCTCTCCAAAACAAACAGACACTGATTAAACATCATAAATCAGCCCTTTTCTTACACTGCTAGTCGCAGAGGAGCAGCTAACAATGGTGGCCAATGCCAAAATATGAAAATGCAGATGGCTCTATCTAGGGACAGTCAGTATGTTTACATGCACAGTTAAGTCGAGCTACGGTTTTAGCTCGACTAGGCCATTTAATTGGACTACTGTCCCTGTCCCAGTATACAAGCACAGGAGGGAAATCAGTTTATTGACTTAAGTATGTCCGACTCTGCTCTTTCAGCTTATTAGTAATGGACCTTTTTCCAGTTGACCTATTACATCACAGAACAAACAATCTTCATTCTGTGTTTTCCTCCCATCCATGTATTAAAAAATAATTAACTGTTTTTTTGCTGACACAGCATGAATTGTGTCTTCTTGTCCGTCCAAAAATGCACAGCTCTTGATGTAGATTTCGCTATGCAACTACCAGCTTCTTCTTCTGTTACGCATTTATCACTATTCGACTTCCGGATCAAAGCCTGGGGTGAAAACTGTGGAGAATGCGCAGAGCACCTTGGCCAGTTTGGGTCCGATTGACTGTATATATGCAGGAGTAATTCAACTCCCAATCACATTATCTGGATATGTTAGTCTGTCTTTGAGAAATTCAATTTAACATGTTTACATATGTTTTAAAAGTCCGGTTTTAGTTGGACTAACGAAATAAATCCTTTTTCTCTAATGTCATGTAAACGTACTAAGTGCTGGGTTGTCCGTTCTGGGCCACTGTAGAAACATGGCAGTGAAACATGGTGAGCTCCATAAATGACGACCCACTCCCTGTGTAGATATTGGCGTAACGAAAACATAAAGATTATCATTTTTAGGTGATTATACACTAAAGAAAACATACTTTTTATATTTCGTTTCTGCCAATATATCCCCCTAAATCCTACACACTGGACCTTAAATACACAGTTCCAAAGTGTTTTGCTTTATTATTTTTCGACTGCATGTTAACATGCAGTAAAATTAAAAAAGTTGCCAAATATTGTTTTAAAATAACTAGTAATGGTAGCTTCAACAATCTGTTGAATATGAGTGTAAGTAAAGTTGTGTGTGTGTGTGTGTGTGTGTGTGTGTGTGTGTGTGTGTGTGTTTATGTATCAGCCCCTGCAGCCTTGTGTTCATATCTGGGACTCCACCACCCTGGTCACCCTGCAGCAGATCGGCCTGGGAACCTTCCAGAGGGGAGTGGGATCTGTTGCATTCTCCTTTGCTGTGAGTTGATTGCGATTTTAACGTACTGTAGATTCTCAAATAGATCTTTACGAATGATTTACCTCAACTGCAGTGAGAACCAGGCCTTAGATATTTCCCCTGCCATCTGTATTGATAAATTCAGTTTGATACTCATTTTCTCAACACTAAACTTATTTTTACAATTCCAGAGTCATGTCATATTCAGAGGAATATTGTTTTTAACATAGACAAAAAAAAAAGGCAAAATAGAAGCAACTGGAAACATTCAGCAGTGACAACACTGTTTGCATAAAGTAGAGAGAGCGTTCTCAGTAGTGTGGTGAGTATGACATGACTTTGTTGTAGTGATGGATTAAGTGAATTAGTGCTGTGGAAATTTACATTATACTGAGTTTACAATGTTTACTTCTTGTGGATGTTGTTTCCAGGATTCTGGAGCATTCCTGTGTGTGATCGACGACTCTAATGAACACATGCTGTCAGTGTGGGACTGCAACAAGGGGACAAAGCATGCAGAGATCAAGGTAAACAACAGCCAGGTGTAAATGAACCGTACAGCCTTAATGATAATGAAATTTCAACCTTTTACAGTGATAAGGCTTCTTTATTAGAACTGTGAACAACAGTTATACATACTGTATACTTAAACTTATATTTTGTATTATACAATTAATCTTATGTGACTACACTGAACACATAATAATAAAATGATACTATATGAAATGTATTTCAAAAGAACAATAATAAAATAGTTGCTATAATTTGGGCATGAACACCTCTAAAGATGGTAAAAAAGTAAAATACAATTTTGGTTTTAGATCAGAGATATACTTGCTTTTTAACTACATGTTTGTATGGACAACTGATTGCGTCATTAACAGAATTCACATATGAATTGTTCACTATGTACCACGTGTGTTACTTAAAGATTCTCACCTGGCGCGTGCACCAAAAAGTTCCTACCTTTTGGGTTTACTGCGATATATGGCCCACTGAATATGCACAGTAGTGTTTCTCTCATTTGGCTGACTTTACATTGTGATGATGTCACAGATTTTTACATCATGTTTCTTGGCTCACGGAACATTTTACAAATATCAAACCTCCACGGATCAAAAATTCACAACAGAGAGAGTCGTAATTGGCTTTGTTTGCAGTTCAAGGTGTCCTGTCAACAGTTTACAGATGTTTCTTTGGTAACAGTGGTCTATGGAGAAAATGCCTTTCGGGCTGCAGGGGATTTTTTCACCGCAATACTGTGAGTGGCCACTGGGAAAAATTGCACTCCAAATGGATGCAGGATATGCGGGGCAGCTGTCGTGCACACACAAACGCGTAGTTAAAAGCAAGTATATCTCCAGCTTTAGGGCGGGACACATGCTGTGCCTTTAACTGCCTGGAAAACATGGGGACTGCGCTGGGTGCACCTATTGTGCCGACTCTGTGCCAACTATCAAATGCACAGAGACAGGTTGCGCCTGAAGTTGCAAAGCAACCATAACTAGCCCTGTATCATATCCTACTAACCAGAAATCTTGAGATCAGAGTCTCACATGTTATTCCTTTGGTCTAAGACAGTCCAGAAACACTGGTTAACACAAACAACTCTCCACTTAGAGTTCTAAAACTGGAGTTTGTGATGTTATAGGCCAGGCCTATTCAATTGGCAGCCCGTGGACCACATCCAGCCCAGAAGCAACCTCAGAGTGGCCCGGCTAGGGATAAGTACAGAGACCTGGGGCCGTATTCGCAAAGCTCCCTAGTGCTAAGAGTTGCCCCTAGTGACGACATTCTAGGAAAATTCTTAGAATTGTGACGTTTTCTTAGAAATTCCCCTTAAAGTTAAGACTAGGTCCTTGTAAAGATAAAAGTTATTCACAAAGCATCTTAGACCTTAAGAGAGCTCAAAACTGTTAGGAGCAGGGAGGAGGACTTTTAAGAGGCTTAAAAGTTTCCTAAGCAGAGGAGAAAATGGTGGAAACACAAAGAGGTCGGAGAAATGGTCTCCAAACACTGAATGACAGTGAGTAAATGAAATGCTACAGATGAGATTGTGCAGGGATAATGTTTGTGGTCGATCTCATTTGGGATATGCACACATTTCCCACCTAACAAAATAAATAACGCTTTAACGCCAGAAATAAGATTATCACAATGCTAAGATATTTGAAAAACTGGAAAAATGCAGCAGTGCGCAGTGATGGACAATCTTCCATCAGCAGAGTGATCACACTAACAATGACAACACTTTCATAGTCAGCAGTTCATTTAATTTCCACTGCGTTTCCACACCTTGCAGGCCCACAAAAGCAACCTAGCAACAGGATAAACCACATCCCCTCAGTAATATAAAAGTTTCTGTCCCTTCCTTGCTCAGAGTTGCTCTTAGAACTTTCCTAAATCACTCCTAAACTAACTCCTTACTAAAAGTTTTTAGTCTAAGTTAGGAGCTCCCTTAGAGTACTCTCAGAATGTTTGTGAATA
>NC_065522.1:5342077-5349125 GCF_006386435.1 Epinephelus moara | reverse complement strand
GCCGCGGCATGTCGACGTGCGTCGAGCCACTGCCGGTGTGGGTTTGTAATAGAAAATAATGGGGACGGCTGTTTTGACGCGCGTCGTACGGTGCCGGTGTGTTTTGGCCTTAAACAGGGCCCATTGGACAAACAATGACAAATTTGAATGAACTCCTCCTAGGGATTTCGTCCGATCGACTTCAAATTGGCCTTAACACTTTTAAGAGGGATCCCTCCTCAGTTGCTCTTCCTGAGGTTTCTACCGTTTTTTTCCCCGTTAAAGGGTTTTTTTGGGGGGAGTTTTTCCTTATCCGCTGTGAGGGTCCTAAGGACAGAGGGATGTCGTATGCTGTAAAGCCCTGTGAGGCACATTGTGATTTGTGATATTGGGCTTTATAAATAAAATTGATTGATTGATTGATTGATTGATTGATTGATCTGAAAATGTACCTGACACAGCTGACCTGCAAACAGTGAGTCTCCTCAGTAGAGGGGGGACAGAGAGCAGGATGAATGAGTGATACTGATGTCTGTTCTTCATGCTTAGATAACCTTACTTTTTTCACTCAGAATTGTGATGACTTATTTACTTACTTAGACTTAGTTGCTCACGTTCCTATTGGAACATTGAGCAACGAGTCCTTTCCACTTGCTCCGGTCCCTGGCGACCCTCCTTGCACCATGCCAGCTGACACCCATCTCGCTTAGGTCTTCCTTAAATGTCTGTCTCCACGTCTTCTTTGGCCTACCTCTCTTCTTCTTGCCGCCCACTCGCTGGTCTCTCTCTTGGCAGTTGGAGTACGTGTCCAGCCATTCTTCTTCTCCTGTCAGAAACCATGTCAGACAGTAGCGTCACCCCTGCCTTTCTCATCACCTCATTGTTGGTGATGTGGTCTCGCCATGAGATCCTCAAGATGGTTCTGAGGCATCGTCGGTGGAAGACATCCAACATGTTGGTCATGCTGGCAGTCCTCATTCACATCTCGCAGGCGTAGGTCGCTGTTGGAATGACCACTGACATGCACAGGCATAGCTTGATGTCCGTAGTGATAGCTTTGGATGACCATATGTTGCGGAGCTGTTGGAACACTCTTGCAGCTTTGCCGATTCTCGTTCGTACGTCTTTCTCCACATCTCCTGTGCTCGAGATGTTACTGCCAAGATAGGTGAAGTTCTCGACGTACTCAATGTCATACTCGCCTAGAGTGAGTGGTGGGTGGTGTTGATCCTGTCCGACGGTCATGGCTTTGGTCTTCTCGTGGCTGATCCGTAGACCAACCTTTGCTCTGTGCTCTTGGAGATTGCTGGTCATCTCCTGGAGTGCAACACGGGTATGACTAATCAGAGCCAGGTTGTCCGCAAAGTCCAGGTCATGCATTGTGATGTCAGGAGGAATGTATATGTTATTGACATGTTAGATTTGTTTCCAGTGAGATATTATTGAGTTTATAAAGTGACTAAACATGACTGTTGCTGCCATGGACTGTATAAAACTATATCCTGTGTATTTGACTGAAGGTGTAATGTCTGGAGCTGCTCCATAGACAGTGAATGGTGACATATGTTCTAGATGAAACTGAGAGCACCCAGGGGAATGGGTACATTTCCTGTTCTGGAACTGAGAACACTACAATAGAATTAAGATCATTTGATTAAAATGATCCACAAAGTCTCCCAATTATTGTCTGTGGTTCAGACTTAATAAGTGATGACATCACAAGTTTTAGACTTACTGGTTTTGGTTTTGAGAGAAAGTAGTTCTTGTTCACAAATTTTGATTGAACTTTCCCAGGCCAAGGATATAACATACTGGATTTCTCAATTTAGGTGGTGTTCCCCTTCAAGTGTGTATCAGGCCCGAAATGTTGTCCGTGGGACAGATGTAAAGCTCTGGTTGGCCCTGCACTAAAATGATTAACTTCTCCGTATTTATCATAGACTGATATTTGCTGGAGAAAGGGAAGATACCTACGAGCTCTGATTGGTTGTTCCTCGGCACATGACGTGCAGTGCATGTTGCTGTCTTTCAGCAAAGTTGAACTTTGTTTGTCTCAGGGTGCAGACGTTGTGACTTGAACAACAGACACTTGGATGCTTGGTTGCCACGGTGGCGCCACTCTCACTTTTGAGTGTGCCTTACACATGTCTACATTAAAAACAATGGATTTGAGGACTTAAACGCAGCATGTGTCTGGGCCTCTAGGGAAGTTAATGGACATATGGGCGATTGCTTGCTAACAGGATTGACATAATCTAAGAAAAGGAAATTATGTTTTCATGTTGTTTTTACAGCTTGTAGTGGAATTCCTCTGTTGCAGTGTGGCCAAAAATTAATATGGTGTTTAAAAAAACTTTCTGTGTCGGGGCATATCGGCTATACGTGCAATATTTAGCAGCCGACTACATCTCTGTTCACATAGACATTACACCTGCATTGTGCGTCTCATCTGACCCTGAATGACAAACCAACCTAGTTCCCAAAATGTTGGACTGTTCCTTTAATAGGCTCTGACTGCTTTAGAGTGACATGCCTTTACAATCTGAGAAAGTTTTGCATCATCTGTCATTTATGAAATTATCAGTCACCACAGGGTTTCACAATCCCTACAGAAACAATGAAATCCTTCATCTGAAGCTAAAGCGTGACAGTCAGCCAGGCTGCTGAACGTGAACACAGTGACAGATTGGCTGTTCTGCAGCCAGATGCCCAGCGTGGCTGCATGCTCAATGTGTAGATGCTTTTCATAAAAGAGGTCTGTTTGGAGAGATTAAAGGGGGGAAAGATGGCGGTGGTGTCTCCGCTCTGCTTTTATGGGCTTTTATCCCAAAACGCCTCAACTTCCCTGAGAGCAATTTCAGCACTGCTGTCATGGCAACAGTGTAAATATTTTATACAGTGAATTTATCCAGCTGTATGTATGTGTGTGTGTTCCGTAATGCAGCAGTGGGAATGTATAGGTGGGTGTTTGAACTTGTATATCATCTCGAGTCAAGAATTTAATGGGCTTGTGCAAGAAGTTATGTCTCGTGGATCGTAGCATCCAGTGTACCGGGTTCAGAGTGGGCAGGCAGTTCAGTGCTGACCCACACTGTATAAACATACGAGTTCATCCAACAGGAACAAGATAATTACACCCCCCTCCCCTCTCCACAGCAGTGGAATAGTCCATATGCCACTTTACAGCACAGCCATGAATGGAGCTTTTTGTGTAGAAATGATGCTTCTGTACATTCTGTACACACTGTATACATGGTCACCTGCCACTGGAACTTTGGCTGTCATATGGTCCTTAACAGGAAGTGCACAGTGGGTTTATCAGAGCTAGAAAACAGGGGTTGGCGATATGATGATATTAGATCGTTAACAGTTTAAATGTGTCCATGATCTGCTTCACAGAGAAAATGTTAGTATTGTGCTACTGTACACATTATATCAATTGCAGTTCTATGGCTCATACACCGGTAGCCCCTCCTCCTTTGTTTTTGGAAATGTAGTGGCATAAGTGACAACACAGGAGAGTTGGTCCTTAGAAAAAATCTTATCCTTTTGGGGATCATGGAGGGGTTGGAGCCTATCCCAGCTGACATTGGGGCGGGGTACACCCTGACCAGGTCGCCAGACTATCACAGGGCTAGCAAATAGAGACAGACAAACATTCACACTCACTGCCAATTTAGTGCCACCAGTTAACCTAGCCTGCATGTCTTTGGACTGTGGGAAGAAGCCGGAGTACCCAGAGACAGCCCACGCTGATGGGGAGATCATACACATTTTGCACAGTGGGGCCCCACCCCAGGGACTGAACCAGGAACCCTCTTGCTGTCAGGCGACAATGCCAACCACTGCACCACTGTGCAGCCCAGAAAAAATCCAACATAGCTAATATGTAACAATAATAATATATAACAATATAACTGGTTTGGATTTTCCAAAACCGACACAGAGCAAACACCAGTTATTTGCAAATTTTGTAAAGATAAGGTTCGCGTATCAGATGGCAACACGACGAACGCTTTTATACCACCTTAAAAGAAAGCACCTGAAAGAGTATGCTGCGAGTCAAACAGCGAGCGGATCCTACGTGAGTGCATCATGCTTAACACGTGTTTGTGTGTGTCGTGTTTTTTAGAGTACCAACGAGGCTGTGTTCGCTGTGGAGTTTAACCCTAGCGACAGCACCAACATCATCACCTGTGGTAAATCCCATGTCTACTTCTGGACACTCACCGCCGGACAGTTCACCAAGAAACAAGGCATCTTTGGAGTAAGACTCACTTGAGTTTATTAAAGTCAGTGATAGTTTTTCCAGTTTTCTGTATCTTTCAATTCCCTTCAGTTCCCTTATTGTTTGATTAAGCTTCCTCAGTTCAGACTTAAAAGGGAAGTAGGAAACAGAAGTAAAAGAACTGAAACTTTAGAGTAACCATATGGAGTCTGAAGAGTGCAAATATTATACAAGTCCAAAAGAGATTAACAGTCTGGACTATTCTACAGTGTAAATCTGATCTGTACTGCTGAAATATGTTATTAGTTTAAAAAGCAAATATTTATTTTTACACTTGTACTAACAGATTGTTCTAAAAACAATCTTTTTAGAAATACAAGAAGCCGAAGTTCATCCAGTGCTTTGTGTTCAGTCTCACTGGAGATGTTCTGACTGGAGACTCTGAAGGAAACATCCTGACGTGGGGAAAATCAGCCGCAGATGTTAAAACACTTGGTAAAGGAGCTAAAGGTCAGTGCTGTAGATCAATGTACACAACTCAAAATGAAATGTCAATATGAGGTCTAATTCTTTGTCAGTTTGAATACCAAAACTTCCATGAAAGCTCAAATTTAAGAAGAAGAAGAACCTTAAAAAGAAGATAAACAAGAATATGAGCAAAGTGACAAAACTTGTGGCCCTCATTAGCCTCCAAACACAGCGATAACCCAGCTTATTATCCCACAGAGACCTTCCAGATCATGCGACAAACCAGAGCGCACGAAGGCAGCGTGTTTACCCTGTGCACCCTGCAGGGCGGCGCTCTGCTCAGCGGAGGAGGGAAAGACCGTAAGATCATCCGCTGGAGCGCCGACCTGGCACCTGAGAGAGAGTGTGAGGTGAACCACAACTGTATGTGTGTGTGATGCTGTTGGTGGAGGGCTCTGTGGAAATAAGGGAGAAAGTGATGATTGTTGATGAATGTAATTGTTTATCCAGATTCCAGAAAATTATGGGGCTGTGCGTACCCTTGCAGACGTGGATGGTGAGGAACTATTAGTTGGTACGACCCGTAATGCCATCCTCAGAGGCACCTTCTCAGACGGGTTTGTGGCCATAGTGCAGGTATGCTAACAATGCAGTGTACTTTTGTTTGCTTTTTTTAGGAGTAGATATTCTTGGATTGAGGCTACTAAACAGGTTTGTATGAACAAGTGCAGTTTAATACAGCAGCAAACACTTCATGTGTAGCTACTCTGTCAGAAAAGCAACTGGAGTATCTGTTTACAGTGCAGCCAAACAAACGAATATTGTTTTAATGAAGAAGCTGCTCAGTAATCTTTTTTCTATAATGTTGTGAGAAAGTATGATCTGCTGATTAGAAATAACCCTAACCTAATGCTAACCTTTGCCAGCTGAATGCTTGTAATAAGTATCAGCAGCAGTACAATGTTTTATTTTCTTTAGCCACAACATAGAGCTCTCATATGATATAAAGAGAGTGAACAGTACACATTGGGGCATATTCTAGTGAGATAAGATCACAAACAGTAACACTGTGATACATGCTCACAGATATTGTTCACTGATATCCCTCACGTACCTAAAGGCAGTTTGAATCCAGTGTGGGAATGGCAGACTCCGCCACACTGAATGTTAATACTTTAAATGACTATTGCAGGAAAAATCTGACCATGAACAGCATCTTGAGGCCCTTTCTATATGAGCCACTTGTCAAACTCTAGTTTAAAACTTTTATTGTTTCAGTTACTATTGTGCTTATGTAGTGCCAATTTACGTAAGAAAATTTCCTCCAAGGACCATGTGTTGTTAACTGTGTACAGTGTGCATGATGGGCACTTGGGGCTGAATAGACTCATGTACACTGCACAGAGATGAGGAAGAGTGAGGGTTTCAGAGGCTAATTTTTGTCCTGTGGTGCTCTGTAATGTGTTAATTCAGCCCTGAGTATCTTATATCCAAATTTATTCAGTGAGTTTAGATCTAACAGATTACAGTCAACAGCTGGCATCAGAATGCCTGTTTGCAATGTCTCTGCTGACCACTGGAATTTGGCCTCCTGCTCACATTTGATTTTTGTTTGTGGGAGACTGAAACCACTTCCAGACAGTAAACATGGCTAAAGTCTAAAGCCAGTGTTCACTACATCCCACAAGTGTTGGAGAGAAGGAACAGCATGAATTTGTTATGTAACAAAATGTTAATACAAATAAATACACAGAACGGCTTACAGACGTTTAATAAGCCACATATTTAAAGTGTGGTTGTTGTTGTTGTTGTTGTTGTTGTTGTTGTTTTTGGTTAATTTGAAAAACAACATTGTAGATGAAAAGCTTCAACAGCTTAAAGCTGAAAAGTTAATCCCAAACCCTGTAAAATAATTAAAACGAATATATTAATGATAATTTATTAGGGGTGTAACGGTACACAAAAATCTCGGTTCGGTACGTACCTCGGTACACAAGTCACGGTACGGTTTTTTTCAGTACAATAATGAAAAAAATAGACAACTATTAAATATCTTTTACTTATTGGTAACCTTATTAAAACATACCACCACAGCAGTTAACTCTTTTTACACAATTTTTGAATGAAACAAATATATATAAATTCCTGCTTTTTCACATTGTATGAATGAAAATAGAAATATAAAAGTGAAAAATAAAATCCTGCTGTTTTTTTAACACATTTTTTGAATGAAAAATATAAATATACATTTCTGCTTTAACAATTTTACTCAATTCCAATGGCGTTGATTATTTCTTTAGCGCGATGGTCAGGGAAACGCTCTTTCTTTTTAAATGACGACGATATCGTAGTTTGCACCAGATTGCTTTTTCT
>NC_065522.1:5223249-5341550 GCF_006386435.1 Epinephelus moara | reverse complement strand
TGGGGAAAGGGGAGGGACAGAGGGAACAGGCAAGACAAACTATCCTACGTTTAAATAACATATCGAAAATATTTGCTTGACAACTTATTATGGAGCTGGGAACAAGCCCAAATAAGCAACTACGCTTTAGAAACAAGCCCAAAAAAAACGCGACCCGCGACTACCAGTATTTGTAAGCGACTTTACAGAAAAACAAGCCCAAAGTTGCTTATAATAAGCGGACTTGGCAACACTGAAGCGGAGATTTACGGTCGGACTCGGTCCGTCACTCAATTATGTCCGTCGGGGAACTAGATATTTTAAATGGTTCGGCTCGCAAAAACAGAATTAAAATAAAACAAAATAAAATAAAATAATATCCTGCGCCCAATAATTCAGTACAGGGTCGTGCCGAACCGAAAGTCGCTTACCGAACGGTTCGACACAAATACATGTACCGTTACGGCCCTATAATTTATATTTATGTGGGCATTTTTCAATTCTAGGTCATTTTAATTTTTTAATTTCTGATGGGGTTTTGTTTTTTGTTTTTTTTAATAATTTTTTTTTTCCTCTGAGAATTGCCACCGTAACATGGTGGAGGGGTTTGCGTGTCCCTGTGATCCTGGGAGCTGAGTTGTCCGGGGTCAACGCCCACCAATACTTGTTTTTAAAAGTTAATATTATTTTCTAAGAGTGTTTGCAGGATGCTCTTAGAAGGCAATTTCTTTGGGTAAATACACCTACAGAGTGTATAGTTATGATGATGCAATATCACGTACACAGTAGTAACATTAAGCAATTAATTTTATTGTATATTGAGCAAGATAAAACAGATTGTTGCTTCATTGAACTGTGTGTGTGTGTGTGTGTGTGTGTGTGTGTGTGTGTATGTAGGGTCATGTAGATGAGATGTGGGGCCTGGCGACACACCCCTCTCAGAACATCTTCTTCACCTGTGGCCACGACAGGCAGGTGTGTTTGTGGAAAACAGAGGAACACACGCTGGACTGGTGCATCACCCTGGAGGTAGCACACACTCATCCTCATCCTGGACTCAATTTATTTATAGCGTAAATGTTTCAGCCGACTAACAGTACTTATATTTGAATAAAACACATTGATGCTCATTCCAGTGCTGACACATGCTGTTAACTCGTCCTGTTTGTCTCTGACAGGAGTATGGGTTGTGTGCTGATTTCTGCCCTAATGGATCAGTGGTTTCAGTCGGCCTCAGCACAGGAAGGTAATACAGCACAACATTCTGGCACAATAACACAGAGAAAATCACTTTAATAATCGAGATATGTAGTATATAATTAGAGAAGCATTGTAAAGGAATAGTTTGTGTTCCGTGATAGTGTTCAGATGGAAAGTGCAGAGAGGAACTGCAGAGTTTTGTGGTAACTGTCTGTGGATTGTAGGGTTTGGCCGATGTAAAAAATTTCAAACTGGTTTGATATTAAACCAAACACCAGACTGGATTGGTATACCGAATTTTACCAGGTGTCCCACTTGACTCAGCAGTCGCTCCTGAGTGGAACATTAAGACAACAGGAAACTAGCGTCTGCTTATAGTGTAGCATCGCCTTACATCAGAGCTCTCTGGCCACACTGAATCCATTAAATATGCACTGCTGTTGCCTCATGTAAACAAACCACGCAGCTATTAGCTGTGCTCAAGATAAGACTAGAGATGTGACCACTTAAAAGATGGGTGAGTAGCCTATTAGCTATCTTCCTACATTTGTAACATTGCTTTTAAAACAGAAAACACACATTTTATATTGTATATATTTACTGGAAATGACATACAATATAGCCATCAGCAAGTAGTCTAGCTTGTTATTAGCAATTGTCATTTAGTTTATCAGCTCCCTTGCAATCCCTCCAGCCAGCTGCCACCTTATTTAGATTTATGTAGTGAAATAAGGAGGTATCATGGAGGTAATTCCTCATTTCAACTTCATAAATCAGCCGTTTCTTGTCCATCATGGTGCTTTCAAAGCGAGCATCTGGAATAAATAGAATAGGGATGCACAATAGTATCGGTCATCGGTATCTGCAAATATTAATATTCTTCCTTTCATGTGTTTTATCCTCAAATATGAATCTGAATCAGCCAACATGCTTTTTATTATTTTGCACAACAAATGAATATTACATACATTTAAAAGCATTGTATTTCATGTCTCATCCACTGGTGGGCCATCAAGATAAGAGTATGCATGCATAATATGATGTGAATTCCACTACAGAAGAGACCTGATGATCACTAAGATTAGGTGGGTATACAAGTGGATATATCTATATCGGTTATCGGCCAAATACGTTTTTATATATCGGCATACAGACATTGGCAAAAAATCCAATTTCATGCCTCCCTAAAACAGATCTTGCAGCCAGTTAGGACTCCTCTTTCATCAGCTTCAGATCCAAAATGTTGCCATATTGGTGCAGTTGTAGTTTTCTTGAGAGACTAACTCTGCAATGTCTCCTCTCGCTACACCAAAAACCAGATTTACATTCTAGTAAACAAACAGCATGGCTGCTCATCCCCCTACCACCTCTACTGAAATCTTATATCCTTCATGTTGCCGACACCGGTCGCAGCTCGGCAGAAAATTGCACACAGGCTGTCGGACACTATTGGTTCCATTAATCCATTCATTAACGTAATTTTATGTTAATCACATTGTCATATTGCTTGTAAAAACTGCTATGATGTGTTGGATTTAGTGCTGCGTCATGTTGCTGATGTAGGCTATTTTTTAAACACAAACTGTTGAACGATCCATGTATTGCATTAAAGGTAGATTACATGTTTAGAGGATGAAGTATATATATTCTGTGCCATAACATAGATGTGACTGAAAAGACTAAAGAGCTGCCTGCTGTTCAGTCAGTTGTCACCACTGATGATACCTGGTAAACCTCTCCTACCCCTCTGTAACACTCACAGGTGGATGGTCCTCGACCTGCTGACCAGAGAGGTGGTGTCTGAGTCCACTGATGGGAACGAGCAGCTGTCTGTCATGAGATACTCACCAGGTCAGACTTTAGTGCCAGGGCTCTATTGTCTAACTACTCTCACAATGACTGCAGAAATAAAATAACGAAAAGAAATAATTATAATTTAAAAACTCATTAAGTGTTTGTGGTCAGGAGGTTATTTCCACAATAGCAGAGATGGAGCACACTGACTGAACCATATACATAATCTGACATTTAAGAACAGGCCAGTGTGTGACAAAGCCAAAACATCAGCCTAAATTCAATTTCAATGTACTTTATGCTCTGAATGAAAAAAAAAGCATGGACCCTAAGAGAAAGATATTGTGGAAATCCCCACTAACAGCATGAATGGCCTCCTGTGTTCTCAGATGGCAGCTTCTTAGCTGTTGGATCTCATGACAACTTCATCTACATCTACAATGTGACCGAGAGCGGCCGGCGTTACACCCGCTTCGGGAAATGTAATGTGAGTTAAATATCAAATCCATGTCTAAATGTTTCCTCTTGTTCCTGGGATTGTCTCCTGATCCAGTCTGACTTTCTCCAAGTGTTATTGTTCTGTGCGTGTTCGGCCATGGTGGCTAGGGATGTTGGTCTTGGTTAATTTTGCTTTCGAATAACCAGCAACCAGCTGGTTAATTTTTGAGGAAAAAAACACACAAAATGACATGAAATACGAGAGGCGTTTTCTTTTGGTCTGGCACTCCAGTGACTCAGTGAGCTTTAGCTTTAGCATCTTAAATGAGACGTAGAATAAAGTGATTTCAATAAAATATTGCTATTTTAACTGGAAATTTGTTTTTTTTTTGTTTTTTTCTGATGGAAGCCTTTCTTGCACATAATGTGTCCAAAGACAAATTTAAAAATCCAAGGATAATTCCTGTTTTCACAATTTCAGGCTATGCCCCTCCCCTAAGCCAAAATAAAAAACTTAATGCTAACTACTTAGTTCGTCTTGAACAAAGTAATGAAATTTGGTAATATTCTATATTTTTCCTGTAGTCACATCAATGTCCCTTCATCACCATGAACACACATTGTAGTTTATTTGGATTCAATCCCACATACTGTTGCAAAAAATACTCATTATACTAGAGCACCAAATGTGGATTCATTCACCGCTAAAAATAGTCCCCAATAAATGCACTGTTTACTGCTGTTTGTGTAACGTTTGTTTAAACACAACAGTGACCATCTGTTTTAGGAAAATAATGAGCCTTTTTAAAAAGGTAAAACTATGTATTTGTGAAGTGTTTTTAAAGATTTATATCCAAGACTCACTCTGGCCTGCACACATTTCTAAAATCTGACCCAGCTGAGCCCAGTTTTTCTGCCAAATTTAAGACCTGAACCTGACCCAAGACCCAAGCCTAATGCAATTTCTTTCCGCTGGGCATTGTACATCCATTAGCTGGACATGACATGCATGGATGCAGATGTTTGGCAGAGTCAGAAAGAGAAAGAGAGAGACGTCTTAATAAATAACATTTTTTGGATGCTTTATTTCTGTTTTTCATCTTAGAACAGACAACCAGACACAAAAGATGGCATTTAACAGTCCAATAAGAACATGTGGTACACATGGGGAACATTCCAACAACAAACCCTCACCACCTCTCACCCTCCCGTCTACCCACACAGCTTGTCAGGAAAATTAATAACAAGAACAAAAAAAAAGAAAACTTTTTTAACAGTATAAAAAACACAGTTTCAGCAACAGTAGCATCAGAGCAGACCATTTCATAGTTGGGTTATACAGCATCATGTGTCTCTGCTTATCTGTCTAATCAGGGTCACTCCAGCTTCATAACTCACCTGGACTGGTCCAAAGATGGAAAGTACATTATGTCTAATTCAGGCGACTATGAGATCCTTTACTGTAAGTGAATAAGTACCATACATAAATCCTTAGACAGTGTGACACTCTACTGATCTGACTCTGAACATGGGTGTCTTCTGACAGGGGACATAGCAGCAGGCTGTAAACTGCTGAGGAATCGCTTTGAGAGCAAAGACAGAGAGTGGGCCTCCTACACCTGCGTGCTGGGCTTCCATGTCATGGGTGAGACACAGAGCATATTCCTCCTTTCATGTGTTGCATCCTCTAAACAACATGGTGCCAGATTGATGACTGTGTTGCTGTTTCAGGTGTTTGGTTGGAGGGCTCAGATGGCACAGACATAAACGCCCTGTGTCGCTCACACAGTGAGAGGATGGTGGCTGTGGCTGACGACTTCTGCAAAGTCCACCTCTTCCAGTACCCCTGTCCTAAACCTAAGGTACCGCTCGTATACACTGCATATCACTCACTTTATGAGTTAAATAACTGTAAATAACTTCCTCTTTCCTTTAGAAAATATTTTTCTTTAACTGCTTCCTTAAAATAAAGAGGAAAAACCTGTTGGGACTATGTGTTAACAGCAATGACTCTCTGACACCTGTCCTGACTCCTTTAATGGCAGCTGCTGACACCTCCAGTAATTTATGAGTGCTGAGTGATTGCTAGGTGCAGGAGAATGTTGTAGTACTGCACAGGTGCTTTGTGTTATATAATTGGTTTAATTTCAATTAGCTAATAATTACTAAATTTTGAGAGCTAATTGTTAACATACTGTCTGGAAACTGAGAGCAGTGACAGCCTCTGCACGGCCGTTTGCCTGCCTCAGACTCATGATTTAGACACACCATATACATACACTGCTAAAATCAATGAAACTTTTTCCCTGAGAGCAGTATTTCTGATCAGTATCTCAGCAGATCCTAATCATTTCAGAGCCTGTCTCGTGATTAAATTCAGACTTTTCCCTCAGTATCTTAAGTAATCCAGGCGGTGGCAGAAGAAGGATTCAAATCTTTTACTTAAGTTTACTTAAAAATACCAGTATAATAATAATACAGAGCACCTAAGGTCCCATTAAGTGATATTTTTAATTTGTACACACAAGGAAAAATAAGTCACTCTCCGGGGACTCAAGGGACTACATATGATAATGCAAAGTAGCTGTAAAAATCCTAAATTCAGCCTACTAAAAGGAGCAGTTTAAGATTTGGGGGGATTTAGTGGCATCTAGTGGTAAAGATTGCACATTGCAACCAGCTGAAAATTCTCTCGGTTAGAATTCCTATCCTGTTCTTTGTTTTGAATTATCTACAGAGGTCTCTTCCTCTCCAAAACAAACAGACCAGGTGATTTAAACTAGTATAAACACTGAATAAAGCAGTTTCAAGTTACAAATCAGTGTTTCCCCGAGGCTTTTCAGCTCATTGCAGGCTAGCCGCCAGCCCATCACCTGCTAATGTATGCTCACCTATTCTCTCTAGTAACTTAAGATCCAGGCATTCAGGTAGTTTTCACTGGGAGCCGAATTCTCCACAGAGGTCTCTTCCTCTTCAAAGCAAACAGATCCAGTGATTTAAACTGGTAAAAACACTGCATAAAACAGTTTCACTTTTAAAAATCAGCGTTTTGTCGCAGCTTTTCATCGCGGAGGAGCTGCTAACTGTGGTGGAGAATGCAATAATAGGAATGGCCCTATCTAGAGCCAGTGTTTGGTTTGTACGTTCTGGAGTACGGTAGAAAACAAGGCAAACAACATGGAAGACCCTCTGCCTATGAAGATTTAAATGGCATTCTAAGGTAACAAAAACATAACAATTCTTATTTTCAGGTGATTATACACAAAAGAAAACTTCTGCCAATATATCCCTCTAAATCCTACACACTGGACCTTTAGGTAAAAGTACACAAGTATTATCAGCAATATGTTCTTAAAGTGTAAAACATAAAAGTACTTGATCTGCAGAAAAATGTCACCAGTGACTGATATATTATTATGTGTCACTCATGACACCCGGTGCAAATTCATGTATATTTGCATCTTTGCACTGACTTTGTATGTAATCTCACCATGTGAAAAGCTCACTTCGCATTTGTTTTGAACAACCATGAGAACTACAACTGTTCCTAGGTCTTGTGGTGTGGACAAAGTAAAAGGGGGGGAGGATTCTTAGAAAAATTAAAAAGTTCCGCCAGTTCGAAAACGCCTCCTCGGGCTTTTATAAAGAGTGTCCTCTTTCTTTCTTTCCTCTCCAGGCACCGAGCCACAAGTATGAGGGCCATGGCAGCCACGTCACCAACGTCTGCTTCACCCACAGTGACTCCCACCTCCTCTCCATGGGCGGGAAGGACACCTGCATTCTTCAGTGGAGGGTGATCAGAGGTGGTGTGGGTGACAGCAGGGAGAGACTGGCCTCTGCCTCGGCCTCCTCCACCTCCACCAGCTCTCCTGAACCTGCCACCAGCTAGGAAGGACATGTGTTATTAACAGTGACAGAGGGGGGAGTGTTTACACACAGCCAGAGAGGCGTGTTAGTCAGTGGACAGCAGCCACAGTTAATGGGCTCAGCTGGCCTCTGTGGTGCCACTGCTGCCTCAGTTTCATACAGAACATGTAGAGGAATCCTCTCCAGGAGGAGATCCATATTACATTTACACTTACACATCTTCACAATCATGTAAATCCTTGTGAAACTGGACAGCGTGATTCTTCCCTTAACACAGAATCTTTGTCATTCTGTTGAATATGTGGTGAGGATCATTAGAAGTGGTCATCTGTGTTTGCTGGTACAGAACATGACTCGACTTCTATAGTGACAAAGACTTTGGTTTCAGTGAACATTCCTGTGTTTTTGTCCATCTCGTTTATCAAACTTACCAAAGTGCTGCATTGTGGCATATGCCACTGGGCCTATAAAGACGTTTGCATAATGTTTCTACATGTTTTTAATATTTTAAGCAGTGTTTAGTTGACATCTCAGCTAATATTGAAGCTGTTTTTATGCTTGCATCAGACTGTGACAAACCTGTTCCAATGAAATCAATTCTCAGCATTTCTGACTAATTAATTTCTCTAACAGTAGATCAGTACACTTGAAATGATTACTTTAGTACAGTTTTTATATATTTAAGAGAACATTGGGAATACTGTGATGTTGTATCTGTCAAGCTCCCAATAAATAACTGAAGACTGGAAAGTGTATTGTGTGTGAAGTGTCACTAGTGGGCAGTGCTGCTCCAGGGATTGTGTGCAGTGTTGCGTGTTGAGTAAATGCATGTTCTCAAACTCTGAGCCCCACAAGCACAGAAGGATCCTGGTCTTCCAGTTCAGTTCAGTTAATGAAGCCTACTGCAAACTTTGCTAAAAAACAAAACAAAACAACAACATCTCTTCACAGAAGATAACAGGTAACTAAGTCAGTAGTCTCAAACCTAATAGAATAGAAAGACCTTTATTGTCATCATACAACATGTGTATGACGAAATTAAAACAGCTGCCTCTGATGGTGCAAGGAAGAATAAAAACAAACAAACAAGTAAACTATATAAAACAATCTACACTATAAACAATACTGCAAACAAACAATAAATAATAAATACAATCCAAAATATGAAACTGAAGTAAAGTAGCAATACCACAGTGTCAAAACCTTAAATGTAAAAATCAGGAATTAAATTATAAACTTCAAAGTGCTGTACATTAGAACTACCACCTTGCGGTTACATGCCTCCACAAACGCATCAAGTTGCAGTCACAGTTTACATCCATGTCTGTGAAAACATGGATGCTTCACACACATCTTCCCTTCGGACAGTACAGAAGATCTATACAATCAGCACAGTTTCAAGATGAGAGTCACCAATTCATTATCTGACCAAATGTCTCACTTTCTGTTCCTGAGTTATGAAGCTGAATAATGGCCAGAAAAGTGTTTTTACAGAACATTATGATGTCACACTGAAGTTGACATTTGGGTTATAAAATGTCATCACTTCATCATTATATTCTTTTTGACATTTGTGTAATTTGTCATAATTAGCGTATGAATTCTTGAGTCATGGCAAAACATGTTTTTGAGGTCACACTGATCTTTGACCTTTGATAACGACATTCTAATCAGTTCATTCTTGAGTCCAGGTGAACGTTTGTGCCAAATTTGAGGAAATTCTCTTTAGGCCTTCTTGAGATTTTGTGTTCACAAAATGAGACAAAGGCGAAGTCACAGTGACCTTTGACCACCAAATTCTAATCAGTTCATTCTCAAGCTGAAGTGGACATTTGTGCCAAATTCGAAAAAAGTCCATCAAGGCATTCTTGAATGCACAGAATGAGACAGAGGAGGTTGCAGTGACCTTGACCTTTGACCACCAAAAACTAATCAGTTTATTGTTGAGTTCAAGTGGACATTCGTGCCAAATTTGAAGAGATTTCCTCAAGGCGTTCTTGAGACTGAGAATAGGACTGACCGACAGACGGACAACCCGAAAACATAATGCCTTCAGCTACGGCTACCACTGGTGCAGAGGCATAATTAAATATGTGTAAAGTATCAAAAATGAGAGTACTCAGAATGCAGAATATGTACTATACAGCTGGATAAACAGATGCATTAACATGAAAGCATCATTCTGATGGTGTAGCTGGGTGAGGTGGGCCTGACTTTGCTCATAGTTTAATATACTGTATGTAAATGCACTGTACTTTACCAACTAATCAACTGTTATGTACAATGTTTTTCAATAAAAAATACAACATCCCCACTGAAATGTAGTGTCACGCTCAAAATGAAAATACAGACCTCAAGTGTTGTATTTAAGTGTAATAATTGACTAGCTTAAATGTCCTTAGTTGCTTTCCTACATGTGAGGAGTGACTGTAAAATATGTGTTTAGGAAAGAAAAAGAAATAACATTTGGTTAATATTAAATGTTATATTCTTCAGACTTTTGTATAATGTTCTTGTTAGATGTTAGGTATGGAAACCCATTGACGCCACGAAAAAAAAATGGGTGAAAATGTAAGAATAATGAAAATAATCATGTTAAGGCAAATTGATTGGATACTAAAATAGAATTGTGACTTTGAGTCAAATTTATGAGAGTAATTGAAATTGATTTAATTTGTGTGATATTAAGTACCAATAATAGAAAAATAAGTCAAACTTTTTTTTTTTTTTAGTTTTTTTAAAGAGAGAGCACTTTAGACTTATTGAAATCCAAAGTGAAACATATTGTGGTCTGTAAGTAATTACACAAACAAATAAACAAAGATCAAAAAACAAAACAAAACAAAAAATTCCACCCGACACAAACAGTTCAGTGTAAATATACAATACAGCATTGATTTTCTACAGACCAATAAGATGAAGGCTGAGGCTACACACTATCCCACCATACTAACCCCAATTAAAAAAATACTAAACAATTATTTAAATATTAAAATAGTTGTCAATTAAATTTCTGTTGATTGCCTAAATAATTAATCGGTGTAATCGTATATCTATTGTTGAAAGTACTTGACTTTTTAAGTAAACAGTATGAGATACAAAGTTATAATACTGAAACTGTCAAATTAAATTTATGAGATGGATTAAGTTTTTTTACTTTGACTCTTTTTGACTGACTGACTAACTTTAAGTTACTGTAAATACGACCCTAACTTGCCTTGTTGTGTCATTCTTTTAAACTAAAAAGTCACATTCTTCTCATATTGACTTGCTTTCTCATAATGTCAACTCAAAAACTCATAGTTTCGACTTGCCGTGAATATTATTATCCCCGGCACTAACAGGCTTCCATACATAAAATGTCTAATCTATCTAAAATGACTCCAATTAGACAATCTGAGTTACAAATTCACTCTGTGGCTGAGACACTTGAATCTCATAGACATATACTGTGCATCCTGCTGGCTTGCTCCACATGCAGCTCAGTCCTCGTGAAACTGGTGATAAAACACTTGTATTTTATGATCATGCAGTTCCCAGCTATTTCCTTGGTGCTTTGAGGATTTTATTCTGAACAACTTCAACTCTGTGTGTGTGTGTGTGTGTGTGGGTGTGTGTGTGTGTGTGTGTGCGTGCGTGCGTGCGTGCGTGCGTGCATTCCCAACTTCCTGCTTCCTAGGTGTAGCAACAACTTTACTTTCTTCACTTTCTGTTCATGTGTGCAATATGTGACTCTGTTGTATGTAAACCTTTTACCAGTTCTCTAAATAACCTCATGGTCTCTGAAGAGCACTTGAGAATCACTCTTTGGGCACTTAAGAAAAATAATATGAAGTTTTACATCTGTAGCCATGTGTGTGTTTATATTTCATATGATAAACAGGTTGTTTATTAAAGTTAATTGTGAGATACCGGAGATTGACGACAATATCCGAAGATGACGATGTGCGCACGAGCGAAGGGGGCCAGTGAGTGTGTGTTTTCTGTGTGCGAGTGTGTGTGCTGAACTGAGCGGAGGTGAAGAAGAGGAGGATGAAGCTGGGAGCGGAGGATGGGAGGAAGAGTGGAGTAAGAGACAGGCTAGCTGTGTGTGAATGAGTGAGTGAGTGAGGAAGAGGAGAGGAAGGTCGTCGGAGGGACCGACAACAAAGACTTGAATATTTTGGGGATAACCTCCGGAACATTACTAACGGAAACTTTCAACTTTTTACCCGCCACATCTCGGCTTGTTGTGTCCGGAGCCGGCTTTGTTTCACGGCGGGGGTGTCTACGATAAATGAAGGAATAAAATAGATCCCCATCGACCTTTTTCCACCCAAGCGGGGAATACCCTGGGACTGCTTTTGATAAAGGTTACGAGAGAATGGCGGCCAACATGTACCGAGTGGGAGGTAAGGAATGTTTTACATTTTTAAGACACCCCCCCACAACGTGATTGTTCGTTTAGACAGCAAGGTGGCTAGCTAGCCGCTAGCTGTCTGTTCGGTTAGCCGCTAACTAATGCTAGCTCCTAGCGTCTGTACGTGCGTCCACTCTTGCATGGAAGAACGTCAAATCTATTAAACCCTCCAACAATGTAATGTGACTTAGCTAATGGGCAAATGGAAATAACTCCAACACTATCAGAGTTACCTACTCTGTTGTAATAATCTGGGGACGCTCCTCTGACATTCGGCATGAATATAAAACACTAAGACGAGTTCATTTTTAGAATATATCAACTTTTAAAACAGATTGGCGAGATATCCCGATTAGTGTCCACCAAAATATGTTACCCCGCGGCGAGCGGCTGCCAAGCAGCATGAACCGGCTCCGAAAGTTTATATTTAATGTAAAATAAATGCATCCTGGTGGATACTAGAGTTTGCACAATTGTATTTGTAGTTGCAAGTAAGCGAAGCAGTCGTTATTTGTCACATTTTTGGACGTGGAGTTTGTACATATGGTACCGTCCTGGAAGTGAACACAATGCTAGTTAGCATAAAGTGCTAAGTTAGCTGTTGAGAGGTCAGCATCCGATGAATGCGAGAGACGTCTGGGGTAGCAAGCTAAAGCTGGTCGGCTAGCATTGTCGGTAGGGTCGGTTAATTTCATTATCGCCTCCGCCATATCACTTCATATGCAAGGGATGGCGTTAGCCGTGCTAGCTAACTTTGAGTGCTAAGTTTTGTTAGCTTAGCGCTACGTACTGTATGAGATTATGTGTTAGGCGGTGCGATTCCTCCTTGATATACTATCAGGTAGCGTTAAGTGGTTCGTTTATTTAGAGCAACTACATCGTCTTTTAAAGTTTATCAGTAGTTACAACGAAACACCGGCAACTGAAACACGTAACAAAGTTAGCTAACATAACTTGCTATCATCTAACAATTGCGATACTTCTCATTTTATTATGTACCGCTACTGTGCTAACGTTACTGTATGGAAATTGTAATGTTAGCAGAAGTAAAAAATAAGTTAGGGTATACAGTATAAGTAACATTAACTTTCATAGCATCCCGTGAAATGTTGCAAGTCGCCTTATAAAGATTTACACCTCACTCGTTTGCTAACACCGTCACCATTATAGTGGAGAGAAACGAAACGCCGGTAGACACGGCTAGCAGCCAGCAACACTGCCTCCGCTGTTTTATTCCCAGTTTAATCGATCCTTCCATAGGAACAAGTGTACCTGTACTTTACTGTGGATGTTGATCAGTCTCCTCGTCTTTTCAGTGCTTGTGACTAACGTCTATTGTCTCATCAGCAATAACGATCTTAGGACTTGGTGTACCTTCTTTGAGTCTGATTTGTGGCGGCCAGTGAGACAGTGTGACAGGCTTATTGCTGTGTAAGGTCACACAACAGTCTGTGGGCTATTTAGGTCATGCTGATTAAACAATACTTTGTAGATCATGCTGTATAATTCTGTGCTAATGCTACAACTTGTTTGTCATAAGGTTGCATCGTGTTTCAGTTTGTACACTGGTTACTATGATGCTGTAATGAGTCTGGAACACATCCATAGCAGATAGCAAGAGCACCTCTTGTCGGTGTTAGTGGCAGACTAGTAGGATGGGCTGATATTAGGCTTTTGTGAAATATCAGGTGTTAATTATTCACACAATTACTCAATGTTTGTTTCCCCCAAGTCATTATTCAAAGTGTAATGTATGTATAATGTATGGCTCTATCTGCATAAAACAAAATACTCCCTGAAATAATTGAATTAGATTAAGTTTATTGGATCATTTCAGTGTCCTGTAGTGTTTTTTAAAAAGGCTGTTTCAAGAGCTGTTTCTTAGTGAAGATGTGTAGTTTTCAGTCTTTTGTAAGGTTTGCTGAATTAGTGTTTACACTGACATCTCTAATGTTTGGTCCTTTGATCTAACTAAGGATGGTTTCTAGGGGTGGGGGGATCGATTCAGCATAGTATAGCAATATTGTTTTGGTAATATCGCATTGTAATAACACAAATACAAATTAAGCTTTTGGTAGTCTACTAGAATGCTGTAATCAATTTTCCAGTCCATAAGATATGTTTTGCTGCAATTAAAATCAGTAAAGTGAGATAAACAGACTGACACTATATCTTATTAGATAAAACAGATGATGCCAAAGTTTTCATTTAGGGACATGCTTTATAGTTAATACAAAGGTAAGAAATTGCAATATATTTTATCAATATACTCAGCATATCACGACACATTTAAAATCACAGTAATATTGTATCGTGACTTATGTATTGTAATAATATCATATCATGACCTCTGGTGATTCCCATCCATCGGGGTATATTTTGGTTTGATTAATGTGAAATTGCCATCCAGTGCACATATTAAAATAATGTGTGTAAAGACCTTTGAAGATTGATACATACAGAGGCTTGTTGCTCAGAGCTTTTCTTTTAGGACTTGCGATGTGTGACAGACATGTTGCGTACAGTCAACAGGCATTCTGAGTGAACTTGGCATCAGATTCATTCTTGTGTCGAGCTGCTTGGTGTCTCAAACCATGTTGTGCTTTTTGCCAGTTTGCTGGATCATGAGTGTGCAGCTGAATTTCCATGGCAGGAATGCAGTGTGATGTGGCAAATAAAAGGTTAGGGTGTAATGTGAAGTCTAGCCCATTACATATTGCAGTTATCAATAAGCATGTGATAAATGATGTATAAACTAATTTTTAGGGAGCCCACACAGTAACAAGGTTAAGTTTTCATGGAAACTATATAGAAACAAATGTATTTTGTGATGTAGGCATTGGTGAAAATGTAGTTACACCTTCGTCTGTCAGAATGAGTTCATATTTGTGAAACAAGTGTCCATGGATTTTGTGTTCAATAAGGATTTCTGTTGTTGCAGCTGACTGGTGCAGGCAGTACTGTATGAGCCTATATTACCAGTCCTCTAGAAGCACACAGTGTTCAGCCTGCATGTAAGATCACTATCTTCCCCAGAGATTAGTCAAAGGGCTTCCTCCTCTTCATTCACCCTCAAGCACCCGGCATACTGCGCCACTCCAGCCGCATACGTCCACAACAAACACTCACGGCTGCCTCAGCAGCTCCTCAGCAGACACTTTATTTTTTTAGATGTTTTTTTCTACCCACACATACTTACATACATTAACATAAAACCAGCTGATCCCTGACATGATTGTGCCAAATGTTAGGTTTTGCTGAGATGTGTGTGTGTGTGTGTGTGTGTGTGTGTGTGTGTGTGTGTGTGTGTGTGTGTTGTTCCTTTTTTTTCTTTCAGAAAGGTTAGATGTTGTGAACCCTCTGAAGTCCGGTGTGTTTTTATTCTGTGGATCATTGATCCATCAGCCCCCTCGCTTATTGATACACTGAGCTGGCCCCAGTGCTGGTGGAACAGGATCATTCTTTAATTTATCCCACTGGGCAAGAAGAGGAGATGGAGGGCTGGAATATAAAAAAGTAACTCCCTACGTCCACCATCACTAGAGCTAGAATCAGTCACGTCAGGCACATGAGAGTGCAGATCCCCTTTTGGTGCTTCAGCCAGTGTTATGTAATGTGGTGCTGTTGTGTTCCTTCACTCTGAACGAGGAGGTGATGCTTTTCTGGTCGGGCTCCTCATCAGTGTGCTAAGTAGAGCAAGAAATCCTCTCCCTGTCTGAATCCTTCCTTCTCCATCTCTGCTTGTGATGATGCATCAGAAACCCACTGATACCCTCCTGAGGCTCTCTGTCCCCGCTTGTGGGAGGACCAGATGGAGCTTGACGTGAAGCCACACTGCTGTGCAGAGCTGCATCAAACACTACAAGGAAGCACTGTGTCTGTGGTGGCTGTAAGATGAATGAATGGTTGGTTTGATCAATATTTTAAAGGCTGAAATCTCTCAGTTAAAGCTGTCAGCAACTGTTAACAGCTGCTATCGTGAGCCCATATTCAACATCATTAAATCTGAACACATTTTACAAAAAAATAATAAGTAATCCAGTAATTACAAATCATTTACAAAGTACAATGACCTCTTTTAAATTAAGAACCAGTTTAGCTAACTGTTCAGCATAAATCACTGACTAATGTGCACAAAATAAGATTACAAATGCAGCTCCACCCTGTTACAGACATGAAGCTGTTTGAAGGGAGTTGATTTGTACAGTATATGGGCATTGTGGCCAGTCTGGGCCCTGTAGCGCTGGATAACTTCCAACCTAAAACATGGATAGGCAGAAACACAACACAAAACAGTATATAAAGCAAAAAACAAAAGTTTTGTGGATAAAAATGAAGCATAACACAGGATAAAAAAAGCCGAGAAGGACTACTGCTGCATGGGCTCTACTCATTTTGGCTTTGCAGAGGACTCGTATAGGTTTTTGACAGACAGCTTGAGTCAGCAGGAGGAGGTGGAGTTCTATGACATTTGAGCTTGTTGGGCAGATGTTATTTAAACCTGGCTGAGATGTGAAACCCAGATCATCTCTAGGAGTAACATAGCTGATTGGAGTGCTTTCTGATTTCAATCCACTCTTTGCATACATGAGTGTTTTTGTTTGTTTGTTTGTTTTGTTCCAGATAGAGTATCCAGTAGGGCTGGGACTATAGGCTTTTCTCCCGATTTGATACAACCACTTTACTCGGGTGTCAATTCAATATGTATTGCATTTTTTTTTAAAGTATTGCGATTTGGTAGTGTGCTTTATTGCTATTCTTGTATACTTTTTTAACACTGGACTGTGGGGAAAAAGTTAAATCGTACACTTCTGGAGACAGAACATGAGACCGTTTTCCAAAAACACATTATGTCAGTCTCTCTGACTTTTTTTCAGCACTCCCATGCACTGCATAAAAAGTGGTAAAGGAAGCAATAACAGTAACAGTGATTTGTTTGTGACATCATCAACAATGACCACCACTTATTGATATTCTACTTCTTATTTGTTTAGAAAATAGGTAAAATCGGGGCGTCGGTTGCTTAGTGGTAGAGCAGGCGCACTATGTACAAGGCTGTTGCCGCAGCGGCCCGGGCTCGACTCCAGCCTGTGGCCCCTTGCTGCATGTCACTCCCTCTTTCTCTACCCCTTTCACGCTTGTCTGTCTTATCGAATAAAGGCTAAAAATGCCCCAAAAATATCTTAAAAAAAACAAAAAAACAATTCTATTGCAGAGCTGTGCTTAGCGCATTTGTCCACTCAGCCGTACTCTCCCTGGTTATCTGATCACAAATGAGACAAATTAGTTAGCTAGCCACACAACGACCCCTTTGACTCTCCACACTGCGTGGAGAATATTTAGGAAAGTGGGCAGAAGCTCCAGAGATAGACCTTCCTGTAGCCGCTGTAGCAAGTCAAATTCAGCTGGTGTAAACCCCAGTGCTGGGGTTAATGGAGGGCTGGGTCTAATCTGTGTACGTGCAGTAACAGAAAGTTTGCTGATCCGGCGCTTTTCAAGCAGCTGAAGTCTGTGTCCTCGGATCGTCCGCCCTTTTCTGCTTTCTTGAGAGAGCAGCAGAACGCCAGGCACAGTGCTTAAAACAGTCAGAGTGCTGGGTCTAAAAGTTTGCTTTCACTCACAAACAGCTGCTCCTCTCATCTGTTGATCAGCTGCCCACCCAGTGACTCAAAACTTCACAAACTGCTGCTGAGGAAAGAAAGAACCCATGAAGAGTTTTGCCTGTGCTGCGTTCACTGACCTGCAAAAAACCCCAAATGTAGAGCTGCGACACAGACTAATACACAAGAGGCAAAAAACAAACAAAACAACAGAGAGTTAGCAATACTTAATTGAATTGACCCCCCACCGCTTATATCCAGTCACAAATGTTAGTAGCAGGTGGGATCTTTAATGTGTCCTCCTGTTAGTTTGACCAGTTGGACTTGAGTTGAAGTGGCACAGGCTCTTTGCTACATCATCTCCTCAGCCCAGCAGGTTGACTTCACCACTGTCACAGCAGGTTTCAGCCAGTGTTTGATAGTGTTGGAGTTGATATCTGTAGCATTTCACATAAACAGGATTTACCTTGTTACTACACCTGTTAGCCTCCAGATTTTTTCTCTGCCTTTTCCCTGTGTCCCTCCGGTTCACAGCGTCTCTTTATCTCCCCATTGTAAATGGAAGCATAGGGAGGTCATTTTACTGACACACCAGCTTTATTCTGAATATGATCACTTTCATTTTTGACTGAAGTGAGACCAGTGTTTTGCGCTTTGATGGCAGGATATTTGCTGCGTGTGTGGAGTGAATGTTGATTCCACTGCAGACTGCTTGCTCATCTGACCGTCATGCTGCTTTTGGCTAGCCTTCTGTTCTCCTGACCTTTTGATGGGACTTGAAGAAATCTCCCAGACACGAGAGCTTACATGACCGCCTTCACCTTGTCCACACCATAACACCACAACCTGAACCATTACTACAGGGAAAAAAATTTGGGCTGCTGGATTTCATCCAACTAGGCTGTTGGATGTTATGTGGCATTATGGGCATACTATGAGCGTTTCCTGTGATTTCTGCATACATAATGCTCAGACCACATTTCACTTGATCTGTTCCCCTCTCTGCCACATTCATTTCTCTGGTAATAACTGCCAGTTGAAGTTTAAGCTGGGTCAGTGCTGTGTGTGGGAAGGATTGCTTGTGGTTAGCAGAATGGGCTGCGAAGAGCTCCGGATTCAATGGAGGAGGTTGAGGCCAGCCTACATATCTACATACAGAATGTTGGTGAATAAACAGAACTCAGTATACACTAAGGCTGATCTCTGTGAGGGAGGCACGAAGGCTGTTACTAATATTTTATTTCAGTGAAGCTGAAAAAAGCAGATTGACAAGCTACAAACAAACACTGACCCAAACAAGATACAGTATACAACTAACAAGATTATTATAAATTGGGAAATATTTAGGGATGCATGATAATATTGGCATATCATCGGTATTGTCCAATATTGGCTGTAAAATCAAATATTGGAATCAGCTAACATGCTGATTTCTGCTGATACGACAAACTGTTATATTTGCTTCAGAAAAATAGAGAGACAACTGGTTGCTCTGTATAATCAAATGTAGTTAAAAAACTTGTGTCGGTGGCTTATGGAGAACAGGAAAAAACAGGATACACAGGAAGGCAATCCAGGCACTCCAAAAATATAGAAAACAAGGAAGGAAGTATTAAAAATATTTTATTGTGGAGGCTAAATCATTCAAAAAGCAACTACTGCAGGTCTTTGTCAGGGTGTCAAAAACAAGTTTTTACATCTACAAAGTAAAAAAACACATAGCAAACAAAAGGCTGTAGAATATTATTTATCTTGGGACTTTTCAAAACGTTCCTTATAAATGCATGTGCATGCTGTGAGAGTCCAAGGACAGAAGGATGTCTCATGCTGCAAAGCCCTCTGAGGCAAACTGTAATTTTGTGATATTGGGCTTTATAAATAAAATTGAATATAAATCAGACAATGAAATAACAGTACTACACAATGCAAACACAAATAGCCTACATGGTCTTAAATCAGGGCATTACGTAAATAGGCCTACATAAATGTAAATGTATTTAAAAATAAAGATAACCCGGGGTACAAGCATACAGATAGAGAGGAATATTCAGTCAGAGGATTAAGGGAAGAAAGTTGCACAATTTTCCATAGTATATGGGTATGTCATATAGGTCATCGGTCATATGAGTTGTTATATATCAGCATATCTAATATCGGCAAAAATTAAAATATCATGCATCCCTAGGAATATGTAATCCAAGAACTTTAAAACCAGACCAAGACTAGGCGGTTTGATTTTCTGTAGTATGGATATAGCGCTGCCAGCTGTGCCCTTTCTCATTGTTAATGTTCACTACAGCCATTCTGCCGTTCTTTGCCACTGACCATGAAAAGAAAAGTCATCATTGTCATGTTATAGCCTTGTTATAATTATCCTTTAATACAGATTTAAAATTTTACGGCCTTTCTCCTTGGTGTTGCAAGTGATATCAGATATCAATATTTTTCAGAGTCTTGTTTTGAAACTGGAAATTACAATACTGTGACAACACTAGTCCAGGGGCCTGTGATCCATATGAGACAATAACAGTACATATCCTCATTGTCTTTGTCTTGGATGTGTACCATTACCTGCGTGGTGCTAGGCCTCTAGCACTCTTGGAATGTTTAATAGGGATGATGTGTGATTGGGTGGAAATAGTGATACAGATGTGTCATGGGAATTTCAAAATAAAGCTGTCTCTGAAAAGTGATGATGATATATGTCAATGTATTCATTTTGCATTGATGATATTGGATTGTTGACCATTGAATTGATATGTCCATCCCGACTGATGCATTGTTACAGTCTTAGTCCTCAGCCTGTGGCTGTTACCGCTGCTGCAGTCCATAGGAACTTGGCTTGGGAACCGGAGGGTCGCCTGTTCAAGTCCCCGGTGGCTGGAGAGGTGCCAGTTCACCTCCTGGGCACTGCCGAGATGCCCTTGGGCAAGGCGCCGAACCTCCCAATCGCTCGGGGCACCTGTCCATGGGCAGCCACCTCACTCTGACATCTCTCCACTTTTGTGCATGTATAGGTCCTGTTTGTGCGTGTGTGTATTTTGGACCTGTGTGTTAAAGACAACGGAGTGAAAAAATTGAATTTCCCCTCATGGGGATTAATAAAGTATATAACAAAAAATAAAAAATTAGGACATTCTCTCCAGCATTGAACACACCATTTGACTTTTTCTGTCCTCGCACTGTGTGCAGGTTGCTAATTTGAAAAAAGCCCAAACTATTTTGTGTGCCTGGGATTTTTTTAAAGTTGAAAATTGTGGTGTGGATGGAGATAACGTTAGTAAAATCTCTAATCTAGAGTGTGGGGTTTTTCTAAAATGGCTGAAGCTCTGCCAGGCCTGGTTGAATTCCAAAAAGGAAGAACAAGTGCTGTCTACCACGGCTGTGCCTCCACTGTCAGCAAACATCATTTAACATTTCCAGGGAACATTTGCATAGGGAAATGTTTACCCACCTTGTCTGTTGGACTGAATAAAAACCTTTGGAATACATTACTGCCTTTTTAAATAAAGAATGTATAAACAGAAACCATTATCGACAAATTCAATTTATGAATACACTAATGTACAGACAAAGCTGTTAAAATTTCCACTGTGTGCTTCTGTTGGCCTTATGATGTTAGAGGCAGACAACAGTGACTGATTAATATCTCATTTTTAACAGCAGGCAGTCGCTAGTATTGCTGAGGGACCCTGAAATTTCTATTTTTCTGGAGTACAGGTGCTTTTTATCATTTTATCAAAGAAAGCAGCAGATGTTTCAGCCCCTTCATTGTTGGACTGAAAGTGCAATGTATGCTGGCTTTGTGTTATTTGACAGAAGAAGAAGTCAGGGTATTCCTCTAGATCAACATCACTTAAACGTGATTACAGGACATTATTTTAACCTTAAATACCATGTTTATTTCTAAATATCTGTATTTATTATATAAAAGTGAATAAACGAAATCAGTAAGTCCCCATCAATCAGGCAGGGCAGGCTGCCACCCCCAATATAAAGTCCTTTCCACAGTGTGGAAAACATGGACGGAATCGCGGACTTTGACAATAAAAATGGAATCAGCTTTAAAACACAGGTGTTTTGGTGTCATTGCGGGCATGCTGCTTCTTTCCTCTGCTGTCTGTGTTTCACCGGGTGTGGGCCTCAGCTCCTCCACACAAACCAGGTGTAAAAAGTTATGTCGTAGCAGTAAATGCATTTGGCCAGCTCATCAGCGTCTTCTCGGTTGGTTTGACCACGGTGATGCGAGTGGCAGCTAACGTTGACCGCAGACTCTTCTCGGTCAGCCAGGCTTGGTCAAATCCCGCTATGCCTCTCTGTGGTTGAGAGGCAGTATCTGATGTTTCTGTATCAAGCCAGCCAGCGATTGCACCTCTGTGGCCAAACCACCTGTAAATGCACTGAAACTCATATGTCTACATCTGCTTTTCAAAATAGGATGTTAACAGTAAAAATATATTGTGAAAATAAAATTAATTGTATTACGTTTCTTGCATCCCCTCTTGATTAAGAAATCCTACTAAATAGTAAGGGAAATTACTTTATTCTTTAATGTTGGGTTGACAGTGAACGTTATAGTTGGACCCTGCAGGCATCCAAAAAAACTGAAGAATTGCACACTAACAGCTAAATTTAGAGCAGAGCAATATGAAGCAGTACATTATTTAACTTTATTATAACAGTACTTTAACTTTATTGTGACACTGTTTTATTCATCAACAGTACTCTATTTAACTTCATAAAACAGTACTTATGTATCTTTATTGTAGATGTTGTTCATTTGAATAATTTTGTATTTTATTAGTCTACAGTACTTTAGAGGAGATTTCAAAATATTGCGATATATATTGTGTATCTATCGCAATATATAGCCTAAAAATATTGTAATATTATTTTTAAGCCGTATCGCCCAGCCCTAAATCCAGCTCATGTCCTTGAGGTCCATTGGTTTATGTTTCTTCTTATCTATAGATATTTTAGTTCTTCTAAACACTCAACATTTCGACCGATGTCCTTTCATAAATACACAAACAAATATAAAATAGATTATTCCCTCTTCTGCCCAGTGTCAGTTCATGGCACCCGCAGAGCAGTCACCCCACTCCTATATCAACCTGTGTTAGTCTCACTTTTTACCTATACAACTCGCGTTTAAATGCCTTTCTTAATTTCCACACAGTCAGAGAAAGTAAAACTATGTGTCATGATAATGGTTCAGTTATAAACCACACGTCTCGCCTGCTGGGCTGCTGACAGGGCTGTCAGCCCGACACTCAGTCACACTGAACGGCAGTAGAGGAGGTTTTACCAGCTCTTGGTTCAAAAGTAATGTAGCCGACTTCACTGACATTCAGCACCAGAGCTGAGAGCGTCAGAGCAGCCGACAGACACAACCACGCTGCCTGGCCTCGCGCCGTCCGCCTCAGTTTTGTGGTAAAGTCATTTTGAGACGAGACTTGTTTGTAGAGCTTACAGCCTGCTGTGCTGTCGCTTCTGCATTGCTCCATGTACAAAAAGACAATGCAATCATTTGACTGACAAAATGTGAGTTGACTTGGGGTCTTGTCTACTGATGACTCCTATTCACTTTAAGGGGCAGTTTAGTTACTCTACTTTTTGAATGTGTCAGTCATCAACCATGCCACAAGTTGTGACCAAATGCAACAGCATTTTACCATACGTTATATTGTCATCATGCTTGGTCTTGCAGCTTTCCATAAAGTGAGTCAACTGACAGATTGCCATGCAGTTTGTTTTGGATATCCTTAGTCCCCAGGGAAAGATGATTGATAAGTGATGATTTTGGAGACATAAACATTGTAGCCTCTGTGACCTGCTGGCTAGATGTTTGGTCTTAAGTTGTTACAGACTACCACTCCAGCCACTTAACAGACCATGGCTTCCTTTCCAATCAGGTTACATACTGTAGCTAGCAGGGGTGTAACACTGCACAGAAGTCACAGTTTGGTGCAGGCTTGATTCAGCAGAAAAAAACACAAATGCCTAAAGATACATTCTTTTTATTTACTTTAAAAAGACAGTAATGCAAGTGTCAAAGACAGACATGATCCTCTTGCTGGGGACTGAGGTAATAATTTGTCCACTGGCAACTTTGGTGAACTTAAGTATTTCAAACACTTGTGTATTATATTATACAAATGCTTTCCCAAAAGGCAACAGGTCACAACAGGCTCTAAAACTGAAAAGCATCTTTTATGCCATGACACTGAAAAAACTAAAACACACAATAAAAAATAAAACTTGAGCATTGGAAGGAGTATTACAGTTAGTTCCATCTCCACTACATGTGAACATTTAATGCACTCCAACATTTGTCATCCTGGTGATCAGCACATCTGGGTGATGCTGTCTAATGAGTCTTAGCATGTTGGATGTGTTTCCATTCACAGACCCTGCAACCGTGGAGCAAAGGCTACACATTGTCCTCATCTCATACACATTTCTCTCTAGTGCTGTTGTAGCTGCCCTGGGAACCTGTAGGCTGGTCTTTTAGCTCTGGTGCTTGATGTGACTGACTTGGACGGCAGTGAACTTGTTCTGCTAACCTCAGTACTTGTTGCTAACGACTTACAACTAAAAGTTTCGGGGTGGACTTGCACTTGTGTGCTTTGGTTGCGCATTATGTGCATCAATCTACATACCATGTATTCAGCATGCAGCTGCATGCACCAGACCGTGACACCCATACTGTCACTGTTCAGTACAAATACAGAAAGCATTTACAGCCCTAGTAGCTGCTTGGTAGCTGTAGATGACATGGGCTAAGAGTCACATGTCCCGCTGATTTTCAAAATAGTATTCCAGTAATACCAGGCTTTCCCACATATTCACTTATGTGTGTCAGCCTGCCAGGATATCAACATCTGTCACAACATATTAATTTTCAATTTTTGGAGCTGGACCATTCATTAGGAGTACTGTTGGAATATATATGCTGTTCGGTTATTCATTGCACCACACTATCAGAATGCAGAGCGGACAGACTGAGCGACAGAATGCCAGGCGTAGTAAAAGTGAAACTTAACTGTTCATTGAGCTAGGTCTAAAAGTTTGCTTTCATCCACCACTGCAGCAGCTGCTCCTCCTATCTGTTGTTCTGATCAGCTCTGATTAGATCAAATGATCAAGTATCAACTCCACGATTCAAACTGTCAAACACAACTACTACTACTGTAAAAAACAAACAAAAAAAAACATGAAGAGTTCTGCCTGCGTTGTGTTCTCTGACCCGTAAAAACCTTGGAATATAGGCCCCCGTTTACATGACAACGATTTCAACTGAAAACGTTAAACTTTAGTTGTGTTTTGGCCGATCGTTTACACGACAGCGGCGTTTTGGGTGCCTGAAAATGCAACGTTTTGNTTTGTGGATTTGGAGCTAAATGTTTTTCATGGGGCACGTTGTGTATTAATGATACTCATTACCTGGAGAGGTTGGAAAAAGATGTACTTTTCTTCCCCATTCCAAAACAAAATCAAACCCTGAGAAGTGTAGGATTAGCCAGCTAGCTACTGAAGATATAGCCTACTGAATGTATACACATGCTGCTTTTGCTTTTCAATGATAATAACACTGAAAAAGAGACCTACCCTGCTGAACAGGAGCCAGTGAAGGGAAGCAGGGAAACTTTGCTGATATTCAACCAGCTGTGTGTCATCACATTGAGCGCAGATGAATATTGTTTGACTTCCCCCAGAGATCCTTGCCTGTCCAGCGGTGGAGGTCTGGTTGCAGGCAGTGGCACAGGGCGAAGTGGAACACCGCTCATCTGCACACACTGTGATGACACACAGCTGGTTCTGTATCAGCGAAGTTTTCCTTTATATTCATTGTCTTATATCGCGGTTGGCAGTGATGCAGTGGTTCACTTTTACACTGTGATCTGTGGCCTATAGTTCGGCTTTAGCTTCTAACTATCTTTGTCTTTTTAACCTGTTTTTGCTGCTGAGTCAGTTTGACATCCTGGATATATCCCTCAAACACACACTGTAGACCCCTCTGTCTGCTTCTATCTGGAATCACTATTTCATTTTTCCACAAATTTGATAATATTTCTTCAGGGAGTGCAGTTAGTTACAGTGTGGGCTCCATGCTTACTCTGATAGCTTGTTGGACCATCACAAAGGGGTGGGGCATAGTGAAAGGTCATTTTGAGATGTGTGCCTCTGGGTAAATGTCAGGCTCTTCCTGAAAGACAGAGAGTGATTCGTGGCTCAACATTTCAATCACAACATATTCAGCCACAAGCTTCTTTAGTTCTTTGTGGTGCTTTTCCTTCCTCCAGTGCTGGCTTGAAGGCAAGACAACTCTGTCCCCTCATTCTGCAATTTTTCCTTTCATACAAAACAGGGAGGCAGAGTAGCAACATGAAATTCCCACCTTGTAGATGCCGTGTAAAAGGGACTGTTGACTGAATGCCATTTTCAACAAACCCAACACCTTAGTAGGTTAAACATCATTATCTTCCAATGAGAGGCCAGTTAAGTTGTTCAGGCTTAGCTGTAGGCTTGTGTATCAGTACTCGATACCTTTACAATATCAGCTGAAATAACCCCGCACCAAGTAGAATCCAAACATCTTCAGTCAAACGATACCTGTATTCGATCCTTTTTGTATTGGGGGTCTGATTCCACACCATCCTGACTTCCAGCTACATCCACAAACTTTCTGATGTACCTTAGGCCCCATTTATACGACAACGATTTCAACTGAAAACGTTAAACTTTAGCTACATTTTGACCGATCGTTTACACGACAGCGGCGTTTTGGGTGCCTGAAAACGCAACGTTTTGAAAACGGGTTCCAGAGTGCAACATTTTGGAAACAGCAGCGTCTCCTTGTCATGTAAACTTGCAATATGCAGTTCCTCTGAAAACGGAAACTTTTCGCACATGTGCATTACGGTTCCCGTCATTAGGCATGCCGACAGTCACAACAACAATGCCGAGCTCTGTTTGTGCTGCTCACCCTGTTGATTTGAAGCGAAGTGTAGATCTGTTACTGTAGCAACTCCACCTCGTCATCCATCCAGACAAAGTTATCTGTGCATGCTTTCGCCATTGTGTCTTCTTTGTTTTGGTTTGTAATCACTGTGTTGTAGAGGCGCTTCAGCCGTGGTGTTGCTTTGCAAATTTACACTGCCACCCATTGGCCTGGCGTGCATACTACAGCGTTTCCAGTAGATTTTGTAGCTCCGTGTGAATGGGGATCGTTTCAATAACGTTGTCATATAAACGCAGAAGTTTTGTAAAATGCAAAGGACAGACTGTACCGTTTTTATAGAAACCGTTGTCATCTAAACAGGGCCTTAGAGAGGGCAGGGGGACACAAAGACATAGCTACCGTCATACACTCTAGTTGGAATCACTGAATATCGATGGTATCTAATTTCTTGGTTCTTGCTTGTTTTGATTTTCATGTGAATATTCAAAACCTGACTCCTGGAAAATATATTTGAATAGAAAATTGTGGATAAAATTCAACAACGTGAAAACCAGGCAGTCACAGAAGAGGGGGAAATTGTTATGTGGTGGTGCAAGTGACACACTTAGTACTTGCATATCGATGATTTTAACACTAACCTCTAACCCCAGTTTACGCTTCAAATCAGTTGATCATATCACATTAAGTGAGTCCGCGGCCTGGATAGAGAACTTTCCTGCAGCTCATATTACAGCAGTCCATTTACTGAGCTGGCAGGGTCTGGTTCTCTTAACAGCTTCTCAGTGTTGTACGGACAGGCTTCCAATTAGAGCTGTGTGTGGTAGAATGGACTTTTTCCATCAGTTTGCCAAAATCTCTTCAGTTCTGCAGTTACAGCCAAAGCCGTGTGTTGGTGCCTGTTCAGAGGAAACCTGAACTTTCAGAGGACAAACCTAATGTGTATATGGGGCTGATGTGAAATGTATTGTCAGAGCGATATTCATTACACTTAGTATAGTTAGTGTTTACTTTAGGAGGTATGTTCATTCATTGTTGTGAATATTCCACTGTGAACACAGCATGAGTCTTATCTTGTTTTACTGTTGTTGTTTTTTCCAGATTATGTGTACTTCGAGAACTCATCCAGCAACCCTTACCTGATCCGTAGAATAGAAGAGCTCAACAAGGTTGGTTTTCTCTCTTTTTTCCTTCAACCTCACAGGTTTGTATTTAAAAGCTGTTTCTGTTGTATCTACAGGGCTCGGAATATTAAATATATTTGCATGTAACTTTTAAAAGGACGTGGTGTGTTTGTCCTTCCTTCTCTGCACTTCTGCCAAGGCAGAAATCCAACATTGACATTTTCCTCTTTGTGACGGTTCAAATATGAGGTGATAATGTAATTTGATTTGACTTTCCCTTCAGTTTTTTCAAAAATGTTATAGTAAAATAACTTTTTACATGGTCACAGACTGCAAACCTCTTAAGGCAAAATTTTCTTAATTTAATAGTTTAAAAATGCAAACATTTTCATTGTGTTACGTTATCATTTGAGCTGACATTCCCTGTACATTAATGTTAAGTGAAAGTACTTCAAATTGTAAATGGTCATAGGAGCATTTTGAGCAAGCCCAATACAGAAATGTTTCCATCATATTAGGACTAATTTGGTGACATCACACATAACAATGAGAGTTATTTAACATTTGTTGTGTAATAAATAATTGCTGTAATGTAAGTCTTTCTTTGTGCTTTTGGCCGCTCAAAGTATCGATACTGTAACAGTACGAATAGACATGCATCAAAATCCAAGTAGCAGCTGGCTCGATCGGGCTTTAAGGCCCAGACACATCAAACCGATAACAAAAAACTAGCGCTGACGAAGGCCAACTGCTGAGTCGCTGCACATCGCCTGTGCAAAGGAACTTTTAGAACCTCAGCTGCTGCAGAGAAACTTTTAGACCTAGCGCAAACAACGGTTAAGTTTAATTTTCACTGCGCCTGACTTCCTGCTGCTCCGTCTGTGCCCAAAAATGCTCCAAAAATAGTAATCGTAACAAGTTTGTTTTGATCTCAAGCCCTCTTGACTTAGTTGTTTGTTTGCTTTCCTCACTTCCGTTTCTCTTCTTTTCCGCTGAGCTGAACTGCCAATCAGACCATATACTGATGGTCTCTGCCACCGATTCAACATACAGAATCAATCAAAAAGCTGCCAACTAGTTCCTGTGTTGTGGGACGCACCACAAAAGTAGAGGGACAGGTGCTTACCGATGGCGGGCAGTTGGCCTGGTGCATCAGGCCCGTACATGGTGCTGCTGTTTTGCTGTGCTGCTCTGTCTTGTCTCTCTGTGCGCTTTCAGTGTCCTGTATTCACCCTGCGATGTTATCAGTTATAAACTTGTTTTTCACTTAGAGAGAAAATGGCTGCGTAGCATGAGAGTATGTGAAAAGTGTTGATCGTGTGATTCTCATGGTTAGTGCCTGAGAGCTGACAGCCTTGCACAACATATTCTCTGTACCAAGTTACGTACACTGGTGCCTGTAGAGCTGAATATTACTTGCACAGCTGAAATTTTATGTGCACCACCATATATATGTGTGCGGTATTTTGAGCCAGTATTTTTATAGCTCGTATACCATAGACACAGAACACTCAGATCGACTGGCTGGTGTGTTAAAATCGTATTAGGACTCTCTAATATTGTTCCTGTCAACATACTCTAAACACACTAACACACATTTCCCCTGGTCTTTCCTGGGCACTGCTCATGGTAAACCTTGGTTACTGTAATCACAGGACACTGGTACAGGAGCCACTTATATAACAGCAGCAGCATATGACACAGGCTCGTTTCCCAGTCAAAGGATTAAGCTCATTTATGTAACGCTCTTACATTGAAGGGCTTGTGCTGAGCACCAGGAGGACTGCATCGTCCTGAGTGCTAATGGCTGCTGAGCACAATGAATGGATAGTAAGAGAGAGGAGAGAGAGAGAGGAGAGAGAGAGAGGGAGAGGGAGAGGGAGAGGGAGAGGGAGAGAGAGTGGCCAGCTCTCCAGCTCCAGGCTAGAATGTGCAGGGGAGCACTGTGTGTGTGTGCTGCTGATGCTCTCTCTCCTCTTATGATCACAGTCAATCCAGGGAGAAGGAAACCCCTCATCATCTATCAAACCCAAAGTGCTACTACCAAGGGGGGGTGCCATATCGTAGCCTTTATCATAAAACCAGTTTACAGCTTCATGTGGTTTGAAATTGTCGTGCCATGATATGAACTGTGGAGGAATTGATTCCAAAAAACATCATAAAGCTTCAGAGAAAAGAGCAGAGGGGCTACATCACACAACAAAGGCCACATACACTGTCATCAACTTACTAAGCTGATCTGAGTGAGGAAAATGTCATCACACAAGGAGAAGAGAGCAAACACTCTAACCGCAGGCTAAGGTTAGTTTGACAATCACCAACTGGACACCCAGTAATGTATTGTAGGATTGACTATTGGTAAGTTCACAAAATATTTACACAATGAGATTTTTGATAAATAATCATTGGTAATCTGGACGTAGTGACTAAGTGGATAAAGACAAATAATATAATAGCTAGGACAGTTTGGTAAGTTCAGAAAGTGGCATTACTTCACTGTGATGCATCCTTGAAAACCAGGAGAAGACAACATCTACCATATTACCATATCTGAACTCCAAGATAGTATCCAGTCTCATATGACAAATTCAATATAGTATTGACATTGCCCAGCCCTAGTCTGCATCGAGTTGAAGTTACTTTAATGTTTTTAAAGATGGTTGTTAAAAGGTGAAACAACTAAGTCCAGCCGTTCCTGTGGCGGTGTGAGATTAACAGCGCAGTGTTGGATGTCAACCACAGAGGCTTCGGCCCAAGCAGCAAAATATGACGAGTAGTGATGAGATCACCTTACGCTGTGTTAACTCTGAATGGGTAGAGGATGTAGGAGGAGAGCCTCTCATGGGGATGGTCCTTCACTGCTACATAATAAGGCATTGAGAGCTGATCGGCGGTGATCAGCTATCACTGCCCCACCACCATCACACATAGTCTAATACTGTAGTAAAAAGTGAATGCACATAATAATAAGCTCCGAATCTGAGACAGCATCACATCTATTTTTGCAATTTTCTCCTTTTCTCTCATTTCTTTGCAAAAAAACATGCATCGCAATTTTTTAGGACAGCTGTTGGCAACAATCCTAAGAACAGCCCACAAAATCCTGGAGGGACTGCATAGTGTGAATGCAACATTAAACTTGATTCCAGCTTTGCACAGAGCACATGAGAGCACAGACTTTGCTACCTGTAGGACTTGTTGATTGTGAGGGGCTGGTGTAGATATGATGGGCCGGGGCGTCGGTGGCTTAGTGGTAGAGCAGGCGCCCCATGTACCTCTCTCTCTCTCCCCCTTTCACACTTGTCTGTCCTATCAATTAAAGGCTAAAAATGCCCCAAAAATATCTTTAAAAAAGATATGATGGGCCCACAGCTGCTGATGATTAAAGTGGGTTTTACCTACATTGTATTTTTGCCTCACTCAAATAATATGCAGAGAACACAAACTGAGGAAAACAGAACTGAAAAGCAAAACCGAAATCATAAAAGATCTGAATCAAATGGAAATTATACTGAGCCCTAGATGGTGTCTCTGATTAACCCTTAGTGTAAGAAGTGAAACAAACCATGTGACATGGCTGAAGGCATGGAGCAATGAGTGGTACAGTAGCTACAGACCTCTGACAGGAGCTCTAACAGAGGTAGTTATACCCGTGCTTTATTACGAAGCAAGCCTGTAACCTGTGACTCTCCACTTACAGACAGCCAATGGGAATGTGGAGGCGAAGGTTGTGTGTCTGTTCAGGAGGCGAGACATCTCAGGAAACCTCAACACCCTGGCTGACAGCAATGCAAGTAAGTAGCAGCCACGGATCCCAAAAGCTCCCCTTAGCTCCCCTCTTGTTTTCTACAGTGTGAGAGCAGGTATGATATGGCTCGCTGCCTTTAATGAGCCCGTTCCCTATTGTGTTTCACATAAAAGCCTCAAAGCACCTCTTCAGCTTTTATGTGGTAAATTGCACCAAGGCCTGCTTCTGGGGTTAAAGTAAGACCATCACTTTTGTGTAAGGCTCGGATCTGAATGCTGGTCTGGAAAAGGAAGAGTTAATGGGACAGCTGTTTATTAGTGCAATACAAAAATATTAGCTACTAAATTGTGGTCATAATATCTTTTATAAAAATCAATACGTATTAAAAAAGGCCACTTTAAAGTGATTTTAACGAGTGTTAGATCCTAAATCCACACAGACATGCTGCCCAGGCTAACTTTGCTCTGTGTGATTACACAGCTTTATGTTACAGTGATCATTTTGTAAGCTATTTTTAGATAAATGTTGGCCTTACACCAAACGACTTTTCAAGCAATTAAACTGTTGCAGACAAACTTCCAGTGTCTGAATAAAATAGTTTTCCCTCAGTTGGTGTGCACTCCCTTAATCTCAATTGTTTCGTTTATACATATATATATTTTTTTAATCAAATTTTTGTCACCCTTTTTTTTTTTTTTTTTTTCAATAATTTTGTATGAGATATACAGTAGTCACAAATGTCAACATGTCGTTGAAGAACATATTTTCTCCTAATTTTTGCCAATGTAATTAAGACTAGAATGGACTGCTCTGTTAGTTTAAAGATGCACTCCCTCATGTAACACTTAACTGCCCCCAACAAGATCCCATAACATTGTCCCAGCGTTCGTATCAGACACATAATTTTAATTAGTGCTATTTGGGTGTATGTACTGTATTCAATTGAATATAGGTCAAAAAGGATTTGCAAATCAAATCACTACATTCTGTTTTATTTATGTTATACACACATTTTCAGAATCTCTGTTCTATTACATTTTAACTTTCATATGACAACAAACAACAACTACATGTATTCAGTGTGTGTTTAAGGTTAGTAATCTTGTTGGGATGACAAAGCCTTTAAAAAAAGATTTATCACAGATTCAGTTACAGACTCAAAGCACTGCAGACATGACATTGTTAACTGAAACTTGGAAAAACATGCTGGTGCTGTGCACCACTACTCAGAGACTTAAAAGGTGTTCAGCAGTGAGACCGGGGTAAGTTTAGAAGGTTCAGCTTAATGCAAATGGCATTAAAATAACTTGATTTCCATAAAAAGAAAACTCTAACACATTAAAAGATGTTTTACCCTGTAGGTCGCTAGTGTGGTAGTTGTTGTTATGTCATGTCAAGTGTGGAGTTAGGTCCGGCTATGCACCACTAGTTTCACATGGCAACGGTGGTTTTAAACTGGTCGTCTGAAGTAGACAGCCAGTGACAGGCTTTATACCCACAGTCTACATCCTGTGAGCCAGACTGGTCCTCTGCCAAATATATTTTCTGAGAGATGACCCTCCACTCTGTAACACCACTGTGCAACCACGAGTGGGATTAAAAACATACAACATGTCCTTTCTCAAGCAGACCACATCGCCTCTATTTCCAGTTTAACCTTCATTCATATTGTATCAGTAATCGAACCATATTGTTTTAGTAGTTTAGAATTAGGGCCTTCACTATTTGGATTATGAAGCTTGTGAAAAGTAAGGTGGTTAAAGTCAGCAGTCTCCAGCTGTTACTTCAACATGTCATATATTCTTCTCAGCTCATTTCAACGATGTGTGGGGAGGCAGGTTTCACCTCAGGTTTTACAGGCACACACTCCTGAATCAAATTGTGTGGCAGTAAAATGATCCCACACCCCACTGGAGTTATTTCTTTGGTGAGACATAATAATAATAATCTCTATCTGTAATTTCCAGTAGTATCGTCTCAGTACGTGGTGCCTGCCCCGCCCCGCCCCCCTCCACCCCACCCTGATCCAGCCTGTGAGCCCAGTCTCTGTCTTGTGTGTGATCAGAGAGCGAAGGAGGTGGGAGGGTGGAGGTAGTGGGGTGGTGCTAATGGCATGCAGACTACTGAAGCCTGATCACATTCACTCATTACCCCCACCCCGACACCAACACCAGCTGCCCCCTCCCTCCTCCTGGGCTGCAGTGCTCCAGACAAAGACATCCGCGCTCACACACACACACACACACACACACACACACACACACACACACACACACACACACACACACTAAACCTCAAAATGGATGCATTAATGCTGCTTTTTTGATTGTGCTCAGCAGCACACACAGATGCTAAGTGTTTGTTCAGTGGTCATGTGTGGACAAGTCTGGGATGTGTCTAAATACAAGGATGGCAGAGTCATCATGTGTTGTGTCTGCTGGCAGCTCTTTAAAGGTTTTTATTATTTTAAAGAGGCCAAGCCATCTACCTTCCAAACATGGCTTTGCCTAATTAGACTTTGTAGGTGATGCAGTGACAATGCTGAACCACAGGAACACTAAATGAACTTAAAAGACATTTATGGTGGCATTTGTCTTTATTTTAATGCAGCTATTCTCAACAACAGAAGATGAAGTCTCCAATGACAGGCTAGCAAATGCCCCATTCCAACCATTTCCCCACAGTCAGAGACAGGTGGTTATAATAGCAACTTGGTGGTGCTTTTTTTAAATGATGTGCTGTGCCTGGGTTTTGTTTCTATGACAATATGTAGACACTATCATAAGTCAGGTAGCTAACAGAAGAAAAAAACGATAAGTGAACACAGGCCCTAAGGCTACCTCCATACTTATGTTTTTGTGTTAAACCACATAACTATTGCTGCGTTTACACCTAGAGTCCACACTACTCTGATGTTTTGGAACTCCAATAAGGGAGACCTCTTAAAAATTGCTGCTGATCCCGTTATAGTTTGAAAATTCCCTGGTTCATTTTAGTTTGGACAGGCAGAAACAGAGACTCTAGAAAATGATAATGCAGAAACCCAAGTTCGCCTCTTGATTGGGTCTTATCAGTCACGATGTATCAAGCCAAAACATTATAGCTAGGTCTACATACCATTTTTGATTTCAACACCTATTGTGTAGGTACTTCTTTTACATTGCCATGGTTTCCTCTGGCGATTGATAATGCTCCCTGTACTGCTCTGATATGATGCTGTATTTGCATTTTAATGACTCCCAATCTATTTTCCTCCACCCTGACCACCAACAGTTCAACTCATGATCAGTCCAAACAAAGAAATCGCTGTTCTTACTATTTGCCATCTCTGTAGTAATTTCTGTAACTAAGCAACCAACCGCAGGGTAGACCAAAGGGTTGTAAAGATTCAATGGTCAACAATCCAATATAATCCATATCATCGTCTTTAGGGTACACCTTTATTTTGAAATTCTTTGTCACTGTTGAACAGCAGCAGGCATTAAATGGCAAGCAGCCAAGAGAAAGTAAGTAAGGATAATGGTATTTACTCAGGAGTAAAGCAGCAGAGTGGGATTATTTTGGATTTCTGAGAAAATACAGGTCAACAGACAAAGCACATGCCGTGAGTAAACAATACTCTTATGAGATAAAGCATCCAGGAAACACGACATACCTGCCTGGCCGGGCATCTCTATCTGTTCCTGTCTGGCATCAACATCAGCTGCTCAGTTTTAACAATGTTGGGCTAAAAAAAACGTGCATGCAGGCTAAAATTCAATTGCCGAGTTCTGTCAGGAGATGCAGTGACTTAAACCAACAGTGAGTGAGAAAAGTATAAATAATACATGTAATTAGTTAAGCTATAAATTGAGGAAAACTCCACTAGCCGCTAGGCTAAATGATGCAATGTAAAAGTGCTTAAACTTGGATGGCTAGCAAAAAACAATTGTTTTGTCTGTGAACCTTGACAGTTATTATTGATTTAAATTTTATACTTTTGTTAAATTATCTTGTTTTATGGCTGTTGGGAGAATTTTGCCTTCAGGGCTTTAAGCCAGATAGTCTTGGAAGTTTTAGAAAAAAAGGTTATGGTTTGGTTTAAAAAGAAAACATTTCTTCCAGAAAGGTTTTTTTTGGCAGAAAGACCTGAAGGTTGATTTATCCCATTTCCTGTTTTATATGTGTTAGTGGAGTCAATTTAAACTTCACTGCACTTAACAGGTCACAATTATTTACATTATTCATGTGTGTCAAATGATCTTATGATCTCACATTGGTTGCAGGCCCCTGAATTGAATCAAATTGAAATCGTATCATTACAGACTTTGTGAAATGGGTAAATATCATATTGTTGTACAAAGAATGGATATAATATTGTGATGAAACTAGTGACTTACACTCCTAGAAGACAATTTGCTTCGGCTCATCATACTTGAATTCATATGTGACGACACCTGCTGGCCTCCATAGTTTTCTGTATAGTCGAGCTAAAATGTTGTCCCCCTCTTTCCCATTCACACCTGTGGAGAGAGAAAAATGTATGAAAGTGTAACTAATTATGCAGGGTGCAAATTAAATTTTTTTGTCCACCAGCCAAATGGCTACATTTATAACATTTGACCAGTCACTCAACAGATCACCAGTGTAGTTTTTGGCTGGTGAGTGAAACATTTCTACCAGTGTTTTGCAAGTGGATAGTGATAATTTTGTGGCTTGTAATAAAGTTTGTAATAGTGCTTTTGATCATGGGTCATAAAATCTAAACCAGGCAAATAGTTTTGCTGCATGCAAGTTAATAAAGACTTAATATTATATAGAAATACACCCAATTGATCGGCTAGAGACTGGAATCTAGGGCTGCACGATTCTGGAAAAAATGAGAATCACGATTTTTTGGCTTATAATTGAGATCATGATTCTCTCACGATTTTTTTCAACATAAAGATATATTGTGCTTATTTCCTGATACAAAAGGAAAAGTAACAAAATTTATAAATAAATAATAAAAAACACATAAACTCTGGTCAGCAGAGAGGGAACACTCCTGTTTTAGCTTTAGTCTCTTGTCTTCTCTTACAGCTTTTGAACAATTTTAACAATAATATCAATGTTGAACAACATTTTTCTGAGGTAGGTATTCCAGGCCTGGAATTAAGTCAAAATCAAACGTTTCAACACCATGCATTTGACAGGAGTATTCACCTAACATAGCCTGCATATCTTTATTTGACAGGAGTATTCACCTAACATAGCCTGCATATCTTTAATTATGTAATTATTTATATGTCTCTGTATATTTTTACATAAATCCCCAATATTTTATTTGCCTTTAAAAAAAATCCTCTTCCTTCATTTAATTTGACAATATTTATTGTATTGTATAATATGTATTAATTCTCTACAGGATCTTGTATGTTCTTTAATGTGTGTTCAATTTATTAAAAGAAAAAAACACAAACATTTTGGTAAACCCTCTTGTTCAGAGAGGATCTTTGCCTCCCAGTGTGTTCCTGGCGGCAGAGGAGAGTGATCCGTCTTTCTTCTCGGAGGATGTTTGTCCCATGAGAGCAGGCAGCTGTTCTCCATGTCTGCAGTGTAAACATCTTTCGCTGGCGATTTGACAGTCACTAGAAGCACATTATGACCCTTTGTAAAAGTTTTTGTGTGGTACCTGTGTTGTACATGAGCTAACGTTAGCGGCTAAGGACTGAGAGGCTGTCCGCTATGTGTGTGTGTGTGTCTGTCTGTCTGTCTGTCTGAGGAGTGTCAGTATATTAACTTGTTAGCCGTAGCCTTGCTGTTCGTCATGTTAATGTTATCGTCGGCAGCCCTGAATAGCTTGTAAAGCTTTAGCATAGTTAACACATTTGTTATCGGCCCATGTGTTTACTGCTACAGAAAATTAATAAATCTTTGGTTTCCTCTCTGCCGTCTTTAATCACGCTTGCTAACGCTAAGTCAACTTTACCAGCAGATCTGAATGAGGCACAAACTGAGGCTACAGTTAGCAGTGTGTTTCCCCCCTGTCTCGCTGCTTTCCAAACTGCCGGCCAGCTGTCGCTCTGCATCACGTGGTATAACGCTGCGTCGTTGGGAGCGCTTGTTTTCATGCAGATGATGTCCCGACTCCCGGCACGGGCGGGGCCGGCAGAATCGCCGCCATTGAAAAATTAGATCGCATGAATCGAGATCACGATTTTATTCCGATTAATCGTGCAGCCCTACTGGAATCCAGATCGGCCATGGCCAGTGACCGGCCAGTTATTCTTACATAGAGACAGTCCTGTGCCAATCAGATCTACACAGATATGGGCAAGATGGCGCACGTTGCATGCTCAGTGGCACAGACGGCACCGGAATAATGTCACAGCTGCTGCAGCCTGTTTTTAATTCTTAGGTCGTTAAATACCAGTGCATTGCCATGTTGCCTTGGTTAGTGACTTTCAGACCCTTTTGGCGACTTAATTTCTAAAAAGCGACTAGTAAAAAAATGTAGCAACTTATTTAGAGCATCAGGGGAAAGGTGGGTATGTCATTCCCATGCATGCTGCTCTGAGTAATCTGAGTGACCTCCTCTTCTGCAAGCAGCATCGGGTCCTCCTCTCCTATTGCTCCGGGCACACACGTTGGGGAAGGCAGGAGAGGAGACAGAGGAGTTAACAAATAGCCTACTGTACACACACCTTCACATTCTTGAAAAGAGATATTGATTCATACAGTTTTGTACAAATAAATAGATAAACACATTGCTTTAGATAGATAATAAATGGTTTACTCTACATGCTAAGCCTATACACAGTAAAGAACAATATTTTCTCTGATTCTTCTTCTCCGATATGTAAATAACTCATTTGAGCATGCAGATCTGTTGCACCTGTTGTCTTTGGGGAAGCTGAAACATGATAGATAGAGTGGATATACTGCAATTTATTTTCAGTTGGATTTTATTTAGCTAAGCTCAGATTTGTTTGAGTGAGGATGAGAATGCTTTATTGTGAAAATACAAGTGAAATCCCCATTAGCACAAAGTTTGAAGGGTACCCAGTAGCTTACAGGGGATTTATACTTCTGCATTCAAGCAATTCAATCAATTTTATTTATAAAGCCCAATATCACAAATCACAATTTGCCTCACAGGGCTTTACAGCATACAACATCCCTCTGTCCTTATGACCCTCGCAGCGGATAAGGAAAAACTCCCCCAAAAAAAAACCTTTAACAGGGAAAAAAAACGGAAGAAACTTCAGGAAGAGCAACTGAGGAGGGATCCCTCTTCCAGGACGGACAGACGTGCAATAGATGTCGTACAGAACAGATCAGCATAATAAATTAACATTGAATCGACGCTGTAGCTACGGCGTAGGCTCCATGTCAGTGTAGAGCCTACGCCATAACCTACGCTGTAGCCTGACATGCACCACCCCAGAAATGTAACTACATGTCTCGGTGACGCAGACCTCCTGTCTGTTTCTGTGAGTTGAAACCATTTCCCTCAGTGGAGCTGGTGCTAGTAATGTGTGTACTTGTGTTTGAAATTGTCTCTATTAAGCCATGTTTAATGTGTGTTTAATGTGTGTTTTGAATCAACTAAACTTTACAGCACTTCACAGACACCTCCGCCGCCGACTAGTGTTTTGCAGGTGTAACTGCAGAGTGACACAGACACACAAACGCATAAGTAAAAATGCTCACAATGACACAGGCGATATGCGTAGACTATGTGTGTAGGGTCTGCGCACAACTATAAATCCCCAATTAGTGGGTAGAGCAGGTGTCCCATGTACAAAGGCAATGTCCTTGCCCTTTGCTGCATGCCATGCCCTCTCTCTCCCCTCATACTTAATCTGACCTTTTGAGTAAAGACAAAAAAGCATAAATCATATTTTAAAAAATAATGGAAAGTTACAAAACTTTGTGTATGCTGTTAATTTTCTTTCTTAGAAAGAAAAAAAATGCAGCTCAGCAATTTCAAAATATGGGAAATTGGAATCAACCAAGAAAACTGCTATTGGTGCATCTCTAATTTTAATAATCACAAAGTTTTCTGACAAAGTAAACATTCATAAAGGTAAATGAGTGAGTGATCACAGAGATCATGAAAGCCAACAAAGAGTTGTAGTCTTCAGTACACTCTTACACCACCCCAACCTTGTCTGGGTCGTTTTCCAAAGGTTTCATTTCACCCATCAGTACTAAGACGTACCACTCTTGTTCTGGAAAAGCCTGACTTGTTTTGATTGGAAAAAAAGTCTGCTTCGCAAAATGTAGTGTTGTTGATATGGTATAGTTTAAAAGGCTTTCCAGCCCTGTCATAGAGTCAAGGTGATGTATGTGAGTGTGTCTGTTCAGGTCTGGCTTGATTCAGCCTGTTATGATCCTGTAGCAGTGATGAAGAAGTGTACCAGCTCCCTCTCTCTGCTGCTTCTGCTCATTGGTACTAAACCTTTCTTTATCTGCCTCACTTTTTTCATCACTACTCCCCTCCTCTTCCTCCTCTCTCACACACACACACACACACACACACACACACACACACACACACACCAATTCTTTGTGCAGAACAAAAGGCCCTTGATCTGTCCCCGAGGGCCACAGCACACAACGGGTTAATTCTGACTTGCCTTGTGTCTTTGTCAGAGCAAAGAAAATGTGTGTGTCTGCATGTGTGTGTTTGTCTGCAGGAGTGTGTTACTGTTATGCTGTGTGCGCTTTAAGTGCCTGTCGCTCCTTCTGTGTGTGTATGTGTGTGGTTTCTTCTTCGTGTGTGTGTGTGTGTGTGTGTGTGTGTGTGTGTGTGTGTGTGGTGGAGTGAGTTGGGGATACATGTTGGGGGGGGGATGGGCGCCTCAGGTTTGGTACACAGGGTTTCCTACTTTGTCTGGCAGGGACTAGCCGGACAGGGGGAGGAGGGGGAGGGGGGGTTGAGAGGTTAACAGAAAAGGGGTGTGGCTTAAGGTACCGTCCCTCTGGCTCACTATCTCTCTCAGTGTGTGTGTGTGTCTCTCTCTCTCCTGTGCCCTCACTGACAGGGTTTCCTGTGGCTGAGTGCAGGGGCGGAGTCCACGGAGATGGAGCGATATAGTCCCTCCCCTCCAGCTTGCAACTCCAGCAACAAATTACTCACCCGCCTGAAATTAGGAATGCGCAATCTAGTGGCCGAACACACACACACTCAGACACATGCACACACACACGGCTGCTTATGGCTTCATTTTTTTCATGTATCTTACTGGCTGGAAACATGGGTGTTACATGGGTTTGGTCATGTGCAACACTTGCATTGTTTTACAGTAAGTCCATTAATAAACATGTCTGCAGGTCTGTGCAGTGTAGTAGATGAAAAAGATCAAGTACACAGTTTACATTCTTACATTCGTTATAGAAGTCTTAGTATAAGAAATCACACCACTGAGCACTCAGCCAGTTTTCGCCAACTGGATAATTTGATTACCTTTGAACTCTTATAAAGTGCTTTACAGAGCATTAACAACATATTAACTGCTGCAAGATGTAATAACAGCAAAGTAAGAAATTAACTCAGAGGACAAAAACGCTGACAGGTCATTACATAAAGGTACGTCTGGAAGTGTAGTGGCCTGAGGCATGAGGTCGTGTTCAAAACAGAAAGCAGTACTGCTCAGCATGTCAAAATGAATCTTTAAAGGCTAGACAAAGGTATGTCATCTTATGCAATATATTGCCATATCAGCGCAACCCCAACTTGCAATTGTTGACACGGAGGATAAAATGTTTGTCACTATAATTACTTTCCAGAGTTGTAAAATCCAGTCTCAGTAGTTTTAGAGTCTGAGAAGCCTTCAGAATCATAGATCTGTTACTTGAACTGGACTTCATGGATCATATTTTGTTGTCTCATCTGCAACCAAAGCAATACACCCCTACTAATGCAGCACCTTGCCTTATTGTCAAACAGAGCTCTTTATGTCTGGTACAACACCTGGTAAAGGCAAACTCACAATTGACAACATTTTATGGTAAACTGTTAGACCTGGTGAAATAAACTCATCAATACACTGGTAGATAAAGTTATGACATGGCGTCATCATCACTATGTGAAGCAGAAAATAAGAGAGGGAGAAAGAGATGGATTGGGTAAGAACAAAAGGAGAACTAAAGAAACATTGCAACTACAGACAATCAGTACGTTAACATGAAACTAGAGAAAAATTATTTATTGTGTCAGTCTGACTAAAACTGGACTTTTTAAATACCTATAAACATGTTAGTCCGACTGAAATTGTACCAAAGCGAATTTCTCAAAGTGGGACTAACACACCCAGATAATACAATAAGGAGTTGAATTACACCTGCATGTATGTCAATCGGACCCAAACTGGCAGAGGCGCTCTGCGCATGCTTCACAATCTCTGCCCTAGGCTTTGACCCTGAAGTCGAATAGCATTAAATGTGTAACAAAAGAAGCTCGTAACAACATGAAGAAAAATACATCCAGAGCTGTGCATTTAAAAGTAGAGCGTAGAGCATGTACGAAATGTACAGAGCTGTTAAGTTGTCCACCATGGTACCAGTTTGCTGCTAGCTAATCGTAGCTAACTTGTTTGTTGATTGTTTGGTCTGTGACGTAATTGGTCAACCAGAAAAAGGTCCAATACTAACAAGCTGAAAGGGAGCATATCACCACCTATCGTAGCGCAGACGGTCATTCCCTTCCTCTGCTTGTATACTGGGACAAGGACAGTGGTTCAATTAAATGGCCTAGTTGAGCAATATCTGTCACTTGTCTTAACTGTGCATGTAAAGGTACTGAGTCTTGCAATGGGATCACTCCAGCTCAATTACAGCAATCTACAACTCAAGATGATGTTTGCTCAGGGCAAAACGTGGAGGGCCAGTGGCCCCTTACCCATGTCCTACCCCCCTACTTCCTGCCCCCTTGCTACAGCCACATGCATCTTCGAACTTGACCTTCCTTTTGATCTCAACTACACACCTGTTACGTTTCAGAACCTGTTGACAGAAACCCAGCAAAAATACTTAAAAAGGCCTGTGTAGCAGTTCCTACTGCAGTTGATGTCACAAGGACCACATTTTGCCATGATGACATAGACAAACACACACTATTTCACTATGGGGTTACGCCATGGTTATGTTACTCAACCAGTGTTGTTGCTGTTGCAGTGACTTGAGGTGCGCAAACTGGTCATGCTCTTAATTATGCATAACTTTAAGCATTAATAACATTTGAACAGGAGAGGTATAAAAACATGCACCCCCTGTACAGTTGTCATTAATGTTGAAATTAGCTAAAGAGACCAAAACTGTTTTTTTGTACCAGGCTGTAAACATGTTTCTTTCTGCTGTAGATTTGAGCATTTTAATATGGAAGTCTATGGGGATTGAGCCAACCTCAAGTGGTCATTAGAGGAACTGCAGTTTCTGGCACTTCTACATTGGCTACATGTGTTCAGCCGCTGAGGTTGACTCCCACTATGATTTTTTTCCCACTTCCTGAATTTAAAAAAGAAAAATAAAGTCATTCACGTTTTACTCCTCCTGGGGGAATCCTGACCCGGAGGTTCCAGATCAGTCTTTTAGACCTCTAAACCAGCAGGATGTGTTGGAATTCTGTTGGTCCTCTTTCAGTTGGTGACAATGTATGATGTTTGTCCTGTCAGTTAGGAAAACAGTGCTGATGCTGATGTGTTTGTGTTGCAGGAGAATTTGAGGAGGAGTCGAAGCAGCCGTCGCTGTCAGAACAACAGAAACACCAGCTAAAACACAGAGAACTCTTCCTGTCTCGACAGTTTGAATCTCTACCTGCGACTCACATACGGTACGTGTTCACTAAGAGCAGTCACTGAGAGAGCTGCAGTTAACTCTGAATCCACACACAGTTAGGACTGAACTGCTGAGGAAATGGCCCTTGCTGCAGCCATTCTCAGCTGTTTAGGCAGTGATATGTTCTGTCCCTGCACAGGCCATCCCATTTTATTTCCCTGTTAGAAAGAGCTGTTGCCCATCCTGTTAAGCTGGTGATGAATGCATTATAAAGTGATACTATAGTAGACCTACCTGACTGGATATACAGTGGGAATGTCCTCACACATAACATAACTGTCCATAGGTTTGTCATATAATGTCCAGCCATTACAAGACATGTTCATGAGGCATCATTTAATTAGCCTGCTGTGGGCTGTGCTGTGTAAATCTGAAGTTTAAGTGAAATAGAATGGTTCAGTGAGGTAGTAAAAAGTAGCTCATTTCACATCAGAGTCCACTGCTATCAACAATGTCTTGGACAAAATGACAACAACACCTTAAAGTTTAATCCAAAACGGTAGCTCTGAAACAAATTCACTATTTAAGGCATAAGTTGATACCTGTCAGAGACGTGTTGTGTCAACTTTAAAGTCATTTTTAAGTTGCAATTTATGGTGTCATTTTCATTAATTGTACTATATTATTCAGTGTTTTGTTATTCTTCATCTGGCTGCACCAATAACATGGTTGTTGTACTGTCTGAAACTGCTTGGTTCATATTGGCTGTGATGATGATGATTGGGCTGTAGAGAATCTGAACATCCCGGTCTGTGAATGCTCCTCTCTGTCTTTGCAGGGGGAAATGTAACGTCACCCTCCTCAATGAAACAGACGTCCTGGCCGGCTACCTGGAAAAAGAGGTAGGACACCGTCTCTCTTTACTTTTGCATCCATTGATTATCAGTTTTTAGTTTAAGAAAGAGAGACACAGTGAATTAAATGTTGGAAAAAGGCACATTTGTCAAGCAGCTGTATTCTTTTTCTGTGTTCTGTCCAGGACTGTTTCTTCTACTCGTTGGTGTTTGACCCTGTCCAGAAGACCCTACTTGCGGACCAGGGCGAGATCCGAGTGGGTTCTAAGTACCAGGCCGAGATCCCTGACAAGTTAGCTGAGGGTGAGCAGCACGCTTTAAGTTGGAGATACAAGGCAAACAAATGTATTCTGAATTCTAATAAATAGAAATTAAGCAGAAACAGTAAAGAGTTGACCCCTCTCCCTCCTCCTCCTCCTCTCAGGTGAATCAGACAACAGGATCCAGGAGAAGCTGGAGACCAAGGTGTGGGACCCCAACAACCAGCTCAAAGACCCTCAGATCGACCAGTTCCTGGTGGTGGCAAGGTAACGTTCCCCTGCTCCCCATCTGTCACTCAGTTGCATCATCATCATCCTCCTGTTGCCATGACGACTTCTGACTCTGCCATCCACAGGACAGCTTTTCTAGAGGAAATGTGTGAATTGGCATCAAGTTTGATAATCTCATGGGGAAATACGGTTTTTTGTGGCTGATACATGTAACATTTGTTGTTTGCAGCAGCTTCAGAGAGGATTGTGACAGTGTAGTGTTATTAGACTGAGGTCAGCAGTGTGCCAGTGATGTCTGTCCTGGAGGTATTGGAGGTTTTCATTTCAGTTTAGGGTATATACATATTCTGTATAATGTATGCCAAAAATTCATACTAATATGCATTTGACACTGTAATTTAGCAGTGGGATGATGATACCTCTCTCGTATTTGGAGGTGCAGCACAGTTTTTTTATTAAGGAATTCTATAGTGACTTTGGTTTTGGAGGGAATCAGCCTGCTGCCTATAAAGTGGTCCATGAGCCAAATACTCCATCTAGTGTTCATTTAAGGAACTTTTAACACTTAAACAGTCCTAATATTTCCCTATAGTACGTGTAGAACAGACAGATGAGTAATAATAACCTGAATAAATTTTTTACAGAGCTGTGGGGACCTTTGCTCGGGCCCTGGACTGTAGCAGCTCCATCCGCCAGCCCAGCCTCCATATGAGTGCGGCTGCAGCCTCCAGAGACATCACACTGGTGAGAACATAATTGACTCTGTGTGTGTAATTGACTCTGTGTGTGTGTGTGTGTGTGTGTGTGTGTGTGTGTGTGTGTGTGTGTGTGTACCAATAAAATTGCCACATTTCTTATTCACTGTTTGTAAAGTTTTTAAATTCTAATTTCACATTAATTGATTCTGATGGCAATTATATTGTATCATTTCTTGTTAGTACACAGGAGTACAGTGTACTGTGTGAATATTATAGACTGCTATAGTAATGGACGTAGCTACTGTGACATCATCCACTGGTGAGTTCAGCACTACAGCTGTCCCCATGTTGGCTTTTTGGAGCCTGAAGTGACTAAACTTGGGTGAGAGGCTGGCACTGTGGAGGAGCAAGGGTTGGATCTGACTGAGAGGCTGAGGACACTATTGGCACCCACATGCACCTAAAGAAGCCTGCCCTTAATTGGTTGTACATTTAGGCCATAATAAAATATAAACATGTGATCTATGGTGACTGTCTGGCTTACAGAGCCAGCGTCAAGTGGCCATTTAAAGAACATGCAGTTTTTGGCACTTTCATATTGGTTTAATTTTTCAGCCAAGGAGGTTACCACTTGGTAAATATACAAAGCAAGGTTTTGGGAATTAACACATTTTATGAGACAAGCTAATAAAATTAGCAAGCTAGTTAGCTAGCACAGCCCACGGTCCCTTTGCCTCACTTCCTGCCCAGGAGACTAAGTCCTGGAGCAAGGTCCATCAGTAAGGGTCCTGTAGCAACTCTAATTCAGCTGGAGTAAACCCCAGCACCACGGGGTATCTGATTCAGTCTGCTCATCTCCCTGCTGGTACAGCAAGCCTTCTGTTGTTGCCATTACACAGGTTAGACCCACTAGCCTGCTGTGACCCCTGGCTGTGTTTAGCAGTATGGATGGTTGAAATCACATGACAAACCTCTGGTGGTATTATAGTGTATGTATAACATATAATTTCCCCCAAAGGAGGACTGATGTCTATAATGATGAAGCTCTAATGAACCACCTCCTCTCTCTGCTCTCAGTTCCACGCTATGGACACGTTGCAGAAGAACAACTATGACCTGGCCAAAGCCATGTCCACCCTGGTTCCTCAGGGGGGTCCGGTGCTCTGCCGTGATGAGATGGAGGAGTGGAGCGCCTCAGAGGCCATGCTGTTTGAAGAGGCTCTGGAGAAATACGGCAAAGACTTCAATGACATCCGCCAGGACTTTGTAAGCTCTTCTTTGCTGTCACTTGCAGTGTATTTATGTGAAAGCTCAATGAGATGTGATATTATTCCAGGTGTTCACTGTTGATACACACATTTGAATTTTTGTTTTAAACTTCAGTGTGATGGGGAACTGAACTGTCCTGCATACATTGTTTGTTTTCTCTTCTCTCTCAGCTGCCCTGGAAGTCTTTAGCCAGTGTGGTCCAGTTCTATTACATGTGGAAGACTACAGACCGCTACATCCAACAGGTAGGTCAACAGCAAGCCATTAAATACTATAAAGCGCTGTTTGATTTGGGTTTGACCTCTGTTTTTACTGTTACCTATTTTTCAGAAACGACTAAAGGCAGCAGAGGCAGACAGTAAGCTGAAGCAGGTGTACATCCCCACCTAGTGAGTATTACTGTAAACCGCTACACTAAGTAACCTCTTTGAGTTAGACCTGCGGTCAGAATAACTCACTTTTCTCTCCACTCTCTCCTCCCTTCACCAGCACCAAACCCAACCCCAACCAGATCATGGTGCCAGGCAGCAAGCCCGGTATGAACGGGGCAGCAAGCTTTCAGAAAGGACTCAGCTGTGAGAGCTGCCACAGTAAGTACACACTGTGAAGGAAGCACAGTTTCTGTCAGAAATTGAAAACATTGCTTGGCTCTTAAATTTCTGTCAAGTGACTCTTATTAAAAGTCTTGAGGACTCTGTTAAAATGCCCTCTACTAACACTTACTCTCCTTCCACCAACCCAGCGGCTCAGTCTCCTCAGTGGTATGCCTGGGGGCCTCCCAACATGCAGTGCAGACTGTGCGCCTCCTGCTGGATCTACTGGAAGAAGTATGGAGGCCTGAAGACCCCCACACAACTAGAGGGTGCTGCTAGAGCTGGCTCTGTAAGTCTGCGTCCTCCCAGTCTCATCTCACCTGGAGTCATATTTCTTATGTCAATCAGAAGCAGTGCAGAAATCAACCGTACTGTCACAATGATTCAGCTTTGATGAAATGAGCTGTTCAAGAGTTGACCTCTCAGAGTGACATGTCTCGATGTATCATGGTGTTCCTCCTTCCTCTGCATCCAGGAGGCAGGCCCCCGCAGTCACATGACACGCCAGGAGGTCCAGGGCATGTCACCGTTCACCCGCAACGAGGGTCGAGCCAAGCTGCTGGCCAAGAACCGCCAGACGTTCATCCTGCAGACCACCAAGCTGACCCGCATTGCTCGACGGGTGTGTGAGGACATCCTGCAGCCTCGCCGTGCTGCACGAAGGCCCTATGCCTCCATCAACGCCAACGCTGTAAAGGCTGAGTGTATGTACACACACACACACACACTTCCACAAGGCTCTCACGTTTGTGTCCTGAATAATGCATCTTGTTCATGAGGTTAGACAAGATTTTGCGTGTGACCACCATATGTAGATTATTCACTCTGTAAGTTCTGTAAAGCTTATTTTTAAACTAATTACAAACTAAAGTTTAGGGTGTTCCATTGGTATCACCTACTCTGGTATTTTATTCCTTTAAATGTGCTGTGTAAAGTAGCAGATCAAAATAAGATGATGAATCTAAACCACCATGTCCACTGGTTTCTTCAGGTATGATTAGGCTGCCCAAAGCCACAAAAACTCCTCTGAAGAGCAAGGTGGTGCCTCGACAGTCACTGGCCAACATAGTGAAGGATTTAGGTAAGAACACATCACGTGATCATCACTTCTCTCAATCCTCCTGTCTCAGTCTGATTGGTTGCTGAGGAGTGTTGTTGTGTCTCCGCAGCCATCTCAGCTCCTCTGAAACTGAAGGCATCCAGAGGACCCCCGACACCCATCAACAGGAATCAGGCCAGCCAGCCTCGCGTGGGCCAAAGCTTGCTGGGAAAGAGAGGCTTTGATAGCGTTAGTATCACACACACACACACACACACACACACACACACACACTACACTGTTTTCACAGCACCGCTGGCTTATCATTTGATAAAATATGCTTGCATAAATTGGAATTACACATTTTGGGGCTGCATGTAGGCGAGCACACACTTATCCTGTGGATAAGCAAGAAGTCAAGAAGTGTTGTCAGAAGAATGTTACGTAGCTGCCTGACAACAGTAGTAAACACAGACGTATCGCCAAACATTTCATTAGTGTACTCTAATTATTACTGTCACTTACCTCTAAGTTGAAATGATTTTATATCCCTTTGTTTCACCCTGGGAAGCCACGTTTTCCACGAGACAGTTTATTAGCTTTTACAGTGACCTCATATTCTTCCACACCCTGTAACACAATACCTCTTCTTCCCCAATGTGGTGGCTATTTCTTTCCAGGAATTGAATTGTAAAGCACAGTGGGGGTGTAGTTACAAAATTCAGAGGTGTACGACCAAGCACCATGATAGCATTCGGAGCCTTTGCGCTCAACGTGAGATGGATGAGTACATCAGTTTCTGGCGTGCTTGAGGCTGCTCCACACTCTCTCTGACAGGCACATTACAAGTCTCATCACTTGCTGTTAGCCTTTTAAGTGAAACAACATGGTGGATTCACTGTCCTGGTCTTTTGTTGGTTCACAGGCTACAGGAGTGCCCTACCCAGCCAATGGGAGGCCATATACTTCAGGTATGAGGACCACCTCGCAGTCGGTCATCAAGCGGCAGAAGGTCAGCCAGGGGGAGGCTCCCAACCCTGTGGTGTTCGTGGCTACAAAGGACACCAGGTACAGTGGAAAGTTAAATGTTCAGCCACAATAATAATAACCCATTAAGTCCACTCAAGCAGCTGGTATTTGTTGTAATTAATATATTCCCTGCTGGTCAGAGATTGGTAAGTCAGAACAACCATTGACAGACTTCAGGTAACAGTTGGGGATGCAGCCATTTAACACATCAATGGGAAGTTTGGTTTGCAGTCAAGGGCTATTTAGTAGCTTTTTCTAAGCTTTCACCTGCAGCGCACGGCCTTCATCAGGAGAGAGTTTGCTGATGAGTCCTGTAGCTGTCACAGTAGATGAATCTAAACTCGTTACAGAGGTCAAAATAAAAGAACTGGATTAGAGTAGAGATTTTAAACAATATTCTGGTGTTGTCTTTCTCCCAGGGCTCTGAGGAAACATCTGACCCAGTCAGAGATGCGTCGGGCAGCGAGGAAACCTCATCTCCTAGTCCGCATCAAACTGCCGCCGCCCCCCCGCTCCCTGGCCATGCCCCTGCTCCCCTCCAGCACCAGCGAACCCATCGTCCTGGAGGACTGAGGGGGAGGGACAGCAGGGCCTTTTAACAGGACATGGGGGTCGGGTGGGAGTCAAGGAGGGTCTGTGCTCAAGCTGTCACTTGACAGGCAGCACAGTACGCCATACCAGTAGTCTTTTATTTTCCCTCTTTCCAGTGTCATTTTTCTTTAGTCCTCTGTTATTTCCCAAAAGTTGATGTGTCCAACACACACACACACACACACACACACACACACACACACACACACAAGCACTTAAACGACTGTACATTTCCATCATATTAAATACACACATCAGCACACTGACACTCACATCTTGGGCTTTGTAGTATTTTATTCAGATCCTGGATTTTTTTGCTCCCCTTTTCAATACCGCCTGTTTTTAAATGTGTAATTTAAATCAAGATATTTCTCATCCTGAAACAATGGTGACAAAGCACACTTTGTTTTTCCTCCACGGCTCTATCTTTGTGTAAATATATGCACCATTAAAGGGGTGACACCTGCAGTATGTGAGGAGAACGGGGGGTGGGGAGGTGGAAAGGGGAGAGCTGTAGCTGGCCGAAGGTCGAATTTGATTTCACTCATCCGCTCTGCTACTCCATTATTTGTAGATCATTGACTGTGTGCTCATGTGCAGTGGTGAAGTTGAGACTTGTTGACAGAGCTGCCCTCTGTCAGCGTGGACTCACAGTGTTTGATTCATTTACTGCAAGTTTTCTTTACTGAGTTTGTAACTTGTCGATTTTCCCATCATCAGCAAGGAGCCAAATACAGCCTGTCACAGGGGTTAATGAATCCTGACGGGTCGAGTCCTCCCCTGCACCTCAGTCCCTCAGTGTCAACAGTATTGAGTGAGCACAAAACAGCTTGAGTAGTGAGAAAGTCAAGGTTATGTGTGTGCAGAGACAGAATAAAAGTGTAGACATAGTGGTAATAGAATAGATTTAGTGGGCTGTTTTTGGGATTGTTGCAGCCTTTTAAAAAAAACGTTTTCATGGCATCTTAAAAAAAAAAAAGATTGCGATGCTAGTTGCAATGTTATAGGCGTTCTTGTGCAATGAAATTTCGGGGCAAGACAATTCAGCTGTTGATGCCAGTGGACACAGCGGTAAAATACCATTTCCGTGAGCCGCTCTCCTCCTGCTCTCTCAGCCTGGTTGGCACAAGCTAACACGGTACACAGTGATCTCATCCCTGCTCACCATTTTTTACCACTTGAGCAGAAGCCTTGCAGCAGCAGGTAACATCCAAAACTGAGTTGTTAATCTCACACCGACACCAAAACGGTTAAACGCTGTCATTAATAACAGTTTGCTAATGTTAGCCATGTGATGCTAACAGTTTGCCCTGTCAATTTGTGTGTGTGACACTCTGTTCTACAGAGCTCTGGTCCTGCAGCAGTAGTCTCATGATAAACAGGAAGAAAGTAGGGGTTGAGCGAGTTATAATGCTGGAAGCAGTTCTACAATTAAATGAGGTTTTACTAGTTTTAAGAAGTCAAATTTGTGGTAAAGTTGCTGTGATTGGACAAAAGTGAAAGGTTGCGCAGAATTCACAGGGATTGGCTGTAATTGTTGTGATTGCAACATTGTGGAAAGAACTGGAAATCAGTGTTCTGACAGGTTGTATCACTCATACAAAATCAAAAATGCCACCCAGTGCCTTTTGAGTAACATCAGTGTCAGGGCTGCAGCTCACCGTTATTGTCAAACTAATCTGCTGATCATCTTAAAAAAAATAAATAAATAAATATATATATATAAAATTCAAAGCCAATCACAATTTTCCAAAACCCAAGGGGGTGTCTTCAAATTGCTGTTTTTGAGCAACCAATAGTCCAAACCCCAGATATTCAGTTTAGTCAAATAAAGAATAGAATCAAATAATGAGTCATCAAAATTGTTGAAGTAAATTCGGTCCTAACAGCCACATCATGTTAACCTAAAATTGTTGATAATCGCCAAAAAGGTGGAAAAATGAACCAACTTTCTATTGTTTGTACAGCCTGAACTGAATCCTGGCTTAACTGCTCAGATTTTTGTGCTCATTTGATAGTTTTGTCACTAATAACCTTCCATACCGTCTCCATCTTCACCAGGCTTAACAATATCCTTCTTCAAAAACTGAATAAGGGTTGTTGATGCAGTCAAGCCACATTTCGTCTCCTGTCACTTCATGCTTTTTTAGCCACTTTTTGTCCATTTGAAGAGAGAAGTTCCCTGGCTCCTGTTCTCTTGGCCTCACCCTGATACGTTTGAACAGGCTGTCTGGAATCTAAGGGGAGAGGATCATTGCTCAGAAGAGTCTGTAGGTTTACAGTGTAGGAGGGATCATATGTAGTGTTTGAGGAAAATCTAATGATTGTGGTTCCCATGGTTTTGCACGAGTTACTGCGTGACCTGCCATGATGAGAGAAAACATTTGGCTTTGAGGTACTGTGTTGTCTGCAAAAGTCCAAAATGAAGCCATAATGTGCAAAAAAAGAAGAAAAAAAAAAAGGTTGATGTCCGTTCTTAGTGAGTGAGTGGACACTTTTAACCCCGGGGGTAATGTTAAATTGAAGCCACAGCATTTCTGACAATGTACTGTTTGGTTGGTTTGAAGGAAACTGACACAATTATGTTACTGGTCAGTTGAAAAAAGTCTGTTAAAAATGCAGCAATATGTAAATGTACAGAAGGCAGTTGGGGCCAAAAATTAAGTTCTGAAATAATGTGAGAAGTTGCAAAAAGAGTTAAAGTCGTATTTTTTCTCCAAACAAGAATTCATTCAGAACTTTTTTATATGGCCTTAATCCTCTTCTGTAAATGTCTAATGATGCAGAACAGAATGATGTTTTTGATTGTGATTGGGTATGATGACAATGTGAAAGGAATCTTCAGCTGTCTCAATGTGCTTTCATTTCCTTTTGTTTATTTTGGTTCCCCCTGTTTGTACCGTAATGAAAGGGTGAGTACTAAAAGCAAGTTGTCAATTGGATGATTATAATTCCTGTGAATCCCCACAGCAGTGAGGGTTACACCGGGTTTATAAGCAAGTTTGGTCCCAATGTGGGCTTTGTAATATTTCTCAAAAAAAGAAATTTGAAGTGTTGAGTTTGTAGCAAATACTAATCTGTGTAAAGACAAGTGGAAAACTGGCATATTTTAAACTTTTTTACATCTAAAGTGTGTAATTCTGCTCCATTATTGTGGAGATGGCTCTAATAGGCTACTGTACATGTGAAACATTGCTCTCCTTCATAGGGTGGGTGGGGGTCATTTGAACCAGGGGCGACATTCAAAAGGGACAGGGTGCTGATTTTTGTATGATGGAGAGACAAACATGCTACAACTGAAACTTTTTCTCAAGTGTTTTTTATTCCAATGTCTCTGTATCCTTTAATGTATCTTGATAAGAAAAGAAATAAAGAATTTTTTTTTCTTCGTGGTCAGTCATGGGCTCTTTCTCCACTGTGTTCACCAAATTGCCAGCATAGAGGAATCTGAGCTCGGGTCCTTGGTAGAGCTGAGTGTCAAACTCTGTGGAATCAAATTAACTGTCTTTTTCACAGAGTATCAAAAACTGCCAATTACAGAAAGTTGGTGGTAAATACTTGGTTTCTTTGGCTTATTTATTTATTTGTTGATATTTCCAAATTGAAATATTTATGCTAATTGTGAAGTGCGATATGCTAAGTATTGCTATAAAAATATTGATATATTACAATTTATTACCTTTTTTCCAACTGTAAATTATGTCCCCAAAGCTTTGTCAACATCTGTTTTATCTAATAAGATAAAGCTTTCAGTCTGTTAATTTCTGTTGACTTATATAATTTAAAAAATCGATACTTTGCACTGTTAGACGATACAATAATGTCAAAGCATCTGAGCTATAGTGCTACTTTTAAATGTAGGAATTAAGATTTGAGAGAACATTATGTCATATCTTAGCAGTAAGATTGTATGAATTTGCAGATGGTGTGCAACATATGCCACCCTTATCTATATGTCAATTTGCATGCTTTGTTTGCTTCCATACATTTCCTTTGCGAAACTGATGAAAAAATTAAACTCAAATTTTATTTAAAGTTTTTAACCCTCAAGTATTTTTTTTACAAAATTGACTAAATGAGCCCAAATGAATAAACTAGCAAAGTGAATTTGAAGTGTTAATTATTTTGTGGCCACTTGGGGGCAGTGGAACTAACTGAAAACAAAATCAGCACTATCGCCTTATAAAGCTGTTAAGACAAACATTACATATTTACACATTCAGCAGACACAAAGTAACATTAGCAATCATTTAAAGTCATGATTCTGGTCAATTAACGCATGACAGTCCAATATTCACTCCACTTTTAGCTCTGTTTTTGTTCTCCAGAGTAAAATATGTCTCTTTAGCTGCTGAATGCTCCACTGTTTTTACCAGTGAGTGTCTAACTGTGTCTGTCTGCTGTTTGCTGTTGAGCAGGTAATGTACAGGGTGTATCAGAGCTAATAATCAGGGTGATTAAAAAACAATTTGCTAAAAGATCCTAAAATGCCCCATAAAGCCATGAGAACTGCACAGTTGTTGATAATTCTTTGTGGAGTCATCAATACGAGCAGCACATTACACATAGTCCTTTGATTCTTTGTTTATCTAAGTATATTGGTTTGTGTAACTTTCACAGACAGAAATCACACCACTCAAAACCGTGAATCCCAGTAGATTAGGAGCTGGCCTCAAAAACTGACTGTCGGTATGTCCCATCTCACCCTGGGGACCCTGCTGCTCCATCAGAGTGTGATCTCCTTCACACCATGTTGCTTCACTGCTGATCCAGTTGTGTATAGCTGTTGGCAAAGCTCACATGACTGCTGGGCAGGAGGGCAACCTGCTGCAGTCTGATGGAGGTGCCACTGGGACACAGACAAACATAAAACCAGGTTACAGAGGAACACAGTCAGTGTCCTGAAGTGAACAGGTAAGAGTCCAGAGTCTTTTGAAATTAAAACTTTTCTCAGAATCCTGAGATAATAATCTTGTTCATTAAAAAAAAAAAAAAAAACAAAGACGAAAAAACATGGCAAAAAATGTTTACCCTTGAAAACATTTCTCAGTTCTGAGATAATAATCTTGTTAATATATAAATAACAAAAGACAAATAACAAAAAACAGGTCTTTTTTTTTTTTTTTTAACAAAAAACGCAAATATTTTAGTTTTCCCAAGAAAACTTCTCAGAATGTGGAGATAATAATCTTAAGTCAAATAAAAAGGAAAAAAGAAAGAAAGAAAGAAAAAGAAGGTATGTTTAATGTTAAATAAGTAGCCTACTCTTTGTGGGCAGTGTAAATGACTCCCTAAGATGAATCTGGTGTGTGTTTCTCTGGAGGTCCATGATATAAAGACATAGGGTTCCTGCTCTGGGCTTGGTTGACAAAATCTTAAACAAAGATTAGCCAAGCTAAAGGAAATATTTGTCTATCTGTACTCAGCTGTGTCCCAATCAGACGGCTTTTAATTAGAAGGTTGGTTTAAACTACTTCCGACTGAGGTGTTAATTTCAACAAAGCTGAGGTGAGGCCGAGGCACTCACCTTTAACACTGTATTCACTCAGGGTGTTTATTGAACCCTGTGATAAACATCTGCTGCTGATAACCAACTCACTGGAAATTACAGTAAAGAATAAAGTAAGCACTGAATAAAAGAAACGTTTAGGTGCTCGAAACAACGGCGTGTAGGCTATTACTTCTAGTGTCCCACACAAGCTCCTGTATTTTATCATAAATGGATACGCACTGACTGGATTCAGCTTTATATAAATACAAAGACATTTTTTTTTTTATCACAGCTGCTAACAGGAGTGGTCCGCTAACAGGAACGTTCCCCGCACGTGGACGTGATTGGTCGCCTGAGACACGCTTGTGACGTTGAGCTCGATCACACCTGATGCTCGTTAGAAGCGGAAGGCGGGAGGTGAGAGGAGGTTTAAAAGACAGACGGAGAGCACTGGTTCTTTGTATGTGACTCAGTACCAGAGCAGGAGTGTAGAGTCCATGCCACTCTGATAACTAACACACTGGAGCTCAGCAGGCCGCCTGGTACCCATACACACGTCCTCGAGCTGTTTTCTGCTCCTACATCCTCACAGGAAACCCAATCTGTATGCAGCCATGTTTAAGGTAAGTCAAATATCGTCCTCGACAATGCTGCTGTCTTTTTACACTCACCTGTTGCTGCGTAGCTTTTTAGCCACACATTTGGTGAAATATTGTTAAAATTAGCATTATGACATTTTCAGACAGGAGTGTATCTATTACCTGTATAAGTCGCTCCACTTGTAGGCACTTGGTAGCCTACATATTTATGTGGTGTTAAAATAACAGGTAGATTCGTTGCTTTATCTGTGATTTGCATTTTATTTGCAGGGATTTTGTATTTCAATTAACTTAAAAAAAAACCTTCATCAAATGCAGCTTTTTTTGCGGTGAAAGAAGCCTGAAGGTGGATATGGTGGATGAACCAATAGGCTAATTACTGATCACTTTATTTTGCAGAGATGGCCAAATGAAGCGACATGAACGATTTTCTTCTTTTTCTGATCCCACTAGATAGCGCTCTTGGTTTTTACAGAGGCTCAAGGAATGGCAAATTGGTGTGTTTTCAACTCTATAACATAGCGCCCTCTAGTGGGCTCAGAAAATAAAGTGGTTCAAGAGGCTTCATTTGGCCAGTGCTAGTATTTAGCACTCTGCTCTCAGATAGTTTAACAATTCAAACATTAAAGCAGGGAGGGTTTTGATTTTAAAGGAATACTTTTACCACAAAATGACAGTTTGTATCAATTATTCATTCCATGTTACCTTGAATTAGTGAACTTTTTGTCACATGCCTCCACGATAAATGGAGAATCCGAATTGGAAAGAATGCAAAGAATATAACAGAGTTTGGTTTTTAAATGGATACTTCACACACAAAATGAGCATTTGTATTTCAATTAAGGTGTGTTACCTTGAATTTGTGAAGAAAATTTTCACATGCCCCCACGGTGAACGGAGAATCCCAAAAGACAAACATTCTTCATGAATTTAGTTTAACAGCAGAACTATATCTTAACATCTGTTGTATGATAAAAGTCTCATTTAGCCAGTCGTATGCTCAGTACTCCAAAACAAATGTATTTTCTCTAAACCTTTTTAAATGAAAACTGGACTGACAGTGACACTTATCTATGCTCTTCAACACTAGACTCCAATACTTAAAGCTTTTTTTTTAGTACAAATGCATGTGTTCAGGAAGTACAGAGCATATGAATACATTAATGAGACTTTGATTATACTGCACCAGCTGAGTGAGTTTATAAACACGTTTTGATAGTTTTGCGGTTAAATGTGGTCCCAGTTTAAATTCCTGAAGAATGTTTGCTGTTTTTGGATTCTCCGTTCACTGTGGAGGCATGGACAAAAAGTTTTCACATTCAAGGTACCACATATTGAGTAACTGAAACACAAATGGGTTATTTTGTGTGAAGTATTTCTTTAAAATCAAACTTTACATCTTTTTCCTTTTGTGTGCGAGAGTTTCACAAATTCAAGGTAACACTAATATATTTAGAAACGGTCATTTTGTGGGCTAAGTGTTTAATAGCAATGTCTGCCTTTTCTCCAGTATAATGGAACTAGATGACACTCGGCTTGTGGTGCTCAAAGCACCAAAGAAAATACATTTTACAAACTCGACTAACTTTTTATACTTTATTTTCAGACCAGTAGTGATGACTTGTTCCTGCCTTCCTACCAAGATGAGGAGCTGGTGGACAACCTGCTGTCCAGTGAGGAGTCAGATGGAGATGGTGGTGGTGAAGGACTCTCCCTGGCTAAGGCTCTGCTCCCCCTGGTAGAGTCCTCCTCCCCTCCCCTCATCCCCTGGGTCTGCTCCACCCGCTACAAGACGGAGCTCTGCACCAGCTACTCAGCCACTGGTTTCTGCAATTACGCCGAGCGCTGTCAGTTCGCCCACGGCCTCCATGAGCTTCATGTTCCCTTCCGCCACCCCAAGTACAAAACGGAGTTGTGTCGCAGCTTTCACACAACCGGCTACTGCTACTACGGCAGCCGCTGCCTGTTCGTCCACAACCCCACCGAGCAGCGCCCTGCTGTGCGCCGCCGCAGGAATGTCCCCTGTCGCACCTTCCGTGCCTTTGGTGTCTGTCCCTTTGGAACCCGCTGTAACTTCCTGCATGTTGAGGGTGGAGATGTGGGCAGCGGTCTGGAGTCACCCCATGTTGACGAGGAGAAGACGCCACCTGTTCCCAGCCCCCAGCTCCAACCGCAAACCAAGGAGTGGAAACCACGTGGAGCTCTGTGCCGCACCTTCAGTTCATTCGGTTTCTGCCTGTACGGCACACGCTGCCGCTTCCAGCACGGCCTCCCCAGCAAGGTCAAAACCTCCGAGCAGACCCAAGGAGGGTCCCTCTTCCCTCAGCAATCCCTTGGCAGCTCAGGTTTACCTTCCCCCACCTCCCCCTTCACCTCCACCTCACCCATCTCTTCAACCTCCTCTTCTCCTCCATCAGCCTCCCCTTTGGCCACTCCGCCTGCAGAGGCTACAGCCCACAATGCCTTCACCTTCTCCAGTCAGCACCTCAGCGACCTGCTGCTGCCACTGGCCCTCCACCTGCAGCAGCTGGAGAGCAACAAGGCGCAGGAGATCTGGGACAACAGGGCCCTCTGACCGATGTGGTCTGAGTTGGAAACCAGATTTAGATTCAGCACTGAACACCACAGTTCAATTAATCTGTAAATTTTGTTTTATTTTAACCCTGTTAATGCCCTGTTCCCCAGGGCATTTATTATATTTTTTAATTTAGGTTGTTTGAGTGCTTGTGTCAGCAGGTCAAGCAGGCCTTGAACTGTTCAGCTGCAGATCAAGCAGTGTTTGTTTTGGAAATGTGGTCAATGGTCTCTGGATTCACTATAGATGCAGCTATGAGTGTAATTAAATGTTTTAACTATTGTAAATACTCTATTAATGAACAGAGAATGAAATGTCTGACCTCAGAATCATGAATAAACAATTTTAATCACTAACCTTCATGTTGTAGCAGTCTTATTAGTTTTCAGCATTTTCACACATATTGGAACTTGGAAGGTTTGCTTGTGCATCGAGGTCACACAAAGAAGTGAATGATAGTGTTTGGTATTGGAGATTATGGCAACAAAACAGACATTGATAACTAGCTTTATAATCTGCCACTTATACTAGTTTACAGGTAATCCTGGAGAGTAACTTTTTTTTTTTTTCCCAATCTGGATTGGATTTTCCCATGTTTTAATGCCTACAAGACTTGTGGGGAAAACAGTTTTTGAAATTGGTCCAGTATTGAGCAAGAGTGCTATGACAAACAGGCTGTAATGTAATGATTTAGGGGCATTTGCACACCGTCAATTTACATCCACTGAAGGGTTGTTTTTTTGGGGTTTTTTTGGCTACTGACAGGCTCAGATTATATTGTATCTGACAACATTATTGAAATGATCCCTACAGAGACTCTTGTTAAGTAGGTTCCTTTTTGTTTAACCAGAAACAGCCGCTAATTCAGTATTGTAATACCCACCAGACTCAATTTAAAGAAACTAATCTTGACTTTTATAGAGTCAGGTTATATTCACATCTAACTGAATTAGGGGTTTATTTAAAGAGTAACCAAGATGGGTTTTGGGGTTTTATTTAGTTTCTGTTGACTTTGAATCAAGTGTGTTTTACAATGATAAAATAACTTTATTTAAATGGAGTCTGGGTTTGTCAACAGTGATTTTGGGGCAGTTTCTGGTTTAAACACTCACTAAAGGCCTACCCCTGTAGGGATCCTTTCCATATTGCTGTCAGACAATAACAGTCTGAGCCTGTCAGTGGCAAAAACAAGCACTTTTAGGGGACATAAATGAATGGTGTGCAAACGCCCCCAGTGGTTATGTTGCAGTCTGTTTTGCCATTGACAGCTGCAAAGCGCTCTTGCAGTTCTGGAGCAATTTCAAAAATTGTCCATTAGTTTATTTGGCACAAGCATCAAAAAAATGGAGTCCAGGTCAAAAACTACCAAAGTTACCCTTTAATGTCACACCATGCAATGCAGCGTTCTTCCAACTTTGTGTCAGCAGTCAGTTTATTTGTCTCTTCCCAGTTTTAACATAACACTATTCCCTGCATAAGGTCCGCTCCACAAAGAAATTATTTTCCAAGAAATGATTTCCCCAGTTTGATGTGGAAGAACTTGACTGGCCGCACTGACCTCAACCCCACCCCAACACCTTTGGGATAAACTGAATGTCTGAGTCTGAATGGGGGCAAATCCCTGCAGCCAGGACCACACATCAGATGGGAAGCCAGAAGAATAAGACTGCTACACAAGCACATTATCTCTGGAGAGTAAGATACCAGGGTCATGCTATAACACATTGTAAATAGGGAGTAATTTTCAGAATATGGTGGTCAGCAGTGATAACTTCAATAATGTTTGTGTCTGACTGCTATTCAATAAACCAAGCTGTTCCTGCTCTTCAGTCGACCAATCACTGGCCTTCACCTCGCGCGTCACTGGTAAACGGAAAATGTCAACATGTAGCCCGGCACCGTCAAGTTAGCCAGAGTTAAAGCGGATGCTGTGCGACATTTAGTAAAATTAATTTACGTAAATTAACAGACGTTTTAAAAACCACCAATTCAGTTTTGACGCTTTAAAGACTCCCCCGTAGTATATTTGATTTTATCCGCAATGCGACATATCAACCAAAAACAGACAGAATGGGCTCTCTGGTGTTGTTTTATTTTGAAGGGTTTGGCGGATGTCTCCTCTCTCATGCTCGCTCACTTGACACTGTTAATGGTGCTCAGAGTAGCTTCACTGTAGCTGGCGTAAACCTTTCCTCTACTCTGATGATATTCAGCCCTCCGTCGTTCTAGCTACGAAGGTAAAGTTTGGTTAAATAATATCAAAGATTTTCAGTTGCATTTTTCTCTGTTGTTCTTAGACAGCTTACTTTAGCTATTAGCATCTTGTGGGATTGTAGCTAGCTACAACTGGTAACTTACCATTATGGCTCAGGCAAGTAACGTTACTTGGTTGCCTCACATTCTGTTTTACTTTTATCCAACTTAATGCAGCAACAGACCTTTGTACAGAAAATAGTTGTAGTTGTAAATGCGTCAATTACTTGAATAATAATTTTCACAATAATCACTTTTAAATTGCGTGTTCCAGCTGAGCCATTTTGTTAGCATGGGAACTGTGTACAAATTCCCATTGAAAAAGGTGGTAATTGAAAAGTTTTGACGTATTGTAACTCGTACATAATGAAAGCACCAAAAGTGAAGACCTGCAACGAATCGAATATATGCTTTTGTAAATTCGGGGTGTAGCTCATCCACTCAGCACAGCTCAATTTTAATAAAATCTTCTAAGTCTAGGCTACACTTTAACACTTTAGCTGTAGCTGCGTTGTTAAACCGAGTCCTTAAAGTTGCAATAGACCTGGCGCCCTGCACGCTGTCTCCATGTATAAGAAGATGCAAAAATAAAAGGCCACATGTCGCAAGAGTTAACGTAAGGTGCTTTTCCTTGTCAGTTGCCGTGTGGTCGCCGTGAGCATGGCGGACCGGGAGGAGCGCCGCTTCGCCGAGGTTTCCCGGGAGTCTGTCAAACTCATGGCCGAGAGTGCAGGCGTGGAGCTGGGCGACGATGTGGCGGCACTGCTGGCTGAGGACGTGTGTTACCGGCTGAGGGAGGCAACTCAGGTCAGTGTTTCCCGAAACATTTAGGTGCAAACGTTACTTTATCCAAAAATATAACTTTGAGTATGAAGCATCAGCGCTGTGCACTGAGATTTTGGGGGCTGGTGCTCAAGCAAAAAAGGGCACTCCACTCATAGTTATTAACAAAAAAACATGTTTCTTTTCTACTGCCTTATTGTAGGGCTTGTTTTTATATTTCCTCTTGTTGGTACTTTCCCATCAGAACCCTTTAATTTATCCTGTGATCCAGTTTCATTTGCTTTATTTCCTGTTGGTTCATGAATAAAATTAAATTCACATTTTTAGGCACTGAATCCCCCAACCGCTCGGGGCGCCTCACCAAGGGCAGCCCCCTCACTCTGACATCTCTCCACTTTGTGCATGTATAGGTCCTGTTTGTACAAGTGTGTGTCTTTCGGACCTGTGTGTAATTGACAAGCAAGAGTGAAAACATTGAATTTCCCCTCAGGGGGATTAATAAAGTAAATAAACTTAAACTTATAAACTTACTTAAAATTCAATCCACCACCTTAGAATTTGTAAACAGTGATGTTTTGTATGGGAGAAAATTGCACTAATCTTTATAATTATTTTCTAAATATGCTTTAAATATTCTTAATGAATCCCAGAGAACAGACGTGTGCAGCTGCTGCAGCTCCGCGCTCTTCCTCTCCTCCTGGTGCACTCTTTGCGCACACAATGTTCCTGCAGCACCAAACCACATGTCAGATTTCTTTAAATGAATTATCAGAGCCGCAGTGTGGGAGACGCAAACATTATTTGGAGTTTAATTTTGATTTATAAAGACACGTAGAAGTGAGAAACAGTTTGGCGATCTTACCGGGCAGTTGGTGATACTGAGGGAAGAGGTGCAGGTTATTCATGTAGACATGCTGTATTGATTGTGTGTTGTTTTGGACCCACACAGAGCAGCTCTCAGTTTATGAGACATGCCAAGAGGAGGAAGCTGACAGTGGAGGACTTCAACAGAGCTCTGCGCTGGAGCAACGTGGAGGTGGGAATATCAATGGTCTCTCCCAGTATGTCTGAACAGTCAGTCTGATATGACACAAACAGCCTTTAGCTTCTGTATCTCTGTGTGTTCATCAGGCCATATGTGGCTACGGCGCCCAGGATGCTCTGCCTTTCCGCTCAGCGAAGGAAGGAGAGCTTTTCTTCATTGAGGATCGGGACATCAACCTGGTTGAGTTGGCTCTGGCCACCAACATTCCCAAGGGCTGTGCTGAGACCATGGTGCGAGGTATGACCCACTGCACTGTCATAAATTACTGACAGAAGTATCTTTGATGCACGACTCAGGAGGTATCGTTTAGTACTAATAATTGTTCCTGTTTTCTTGTCCTGTCAGTAAATGTGTCTTACCTGGATGGGAAAGGAAACCTGGAACCTCAGGGAACAGGTGAGACTCAGCCATGTTTGGATTAATTAACAATGTGCCACTCCTTGATTCAGTTTCAAGGAAATGAGTGTGAAGAGTCAAATATCCGTTACCTGTGAAGTAATAAATAGTGATTGAGCTTGTTAAATAAATCTGATGTGCGTTCACATGAATGCAACATGGTTTAGTTAAATAGAACATTTTTCAACTTTTCATTTCCTGACAGTTTATAAAGTTGACTTCTGCCTCACACTGATGAAGCATAGTGCAGTTTAATGCTGATGGAGAGTTTCAGTGTTTGTGCATCAGTTGTCAGAGCTGACTGTTGAATTGTCATAGTTCCCACAGCTGTGCAGTCTCTGTCAGAGGACCTGTTGAAGTACTACCAGCAGATCACACGGGCCATCCTGGGAGAGGACCCCCACCTCATGAAGGTAAAGTGCTGCTCAACACAGGCACACACTCAGTCGGGTTTTTATGATGCGTTACTTCTAACAGTTTTCTTCTGTGTGTTTCAGGTGGCTCTGCTGGACCTTCAGTCCAACTCCAAGATTGCTGCACTCCTGCCATACTTTGTTTATGTCATCAGTGGGGTAGGTTTGTGCCATAATCACACTGTGTAGATAGTGGACATTTAACGGAGTTAGAATCCAAACAAAATGTCCTATTTATTCCATTTTAGATGTTAAATGCACAAAACAAAAATTTAACCTCCTACTATCAGATATTTACTCACATGAAAGTAAACTTAGTGATCTGTAAAATACACTGAAGAAATATTTTTCAGTTTGTTAATTGTGTGGCTGTTTGTGTCCAGGTGAAGTCAGTAAGCCATGATCTGGAGCAGCTCAACAGGCTCCTCCACATGGTGAAGAGCCTGGTGCAGAACCCCTACCTGTACCTGGGCTCATACGTGCGCAGCCTGGTCTCCAGTGTCATGTACTGCATCCTGGAGCCACTGGCCGCCTCCATCAACCCGCTCAACGACCACTGGACCCTTAGGGACTACGCAGCCTTGCTCCTCAGCCACATCTTCTGGTGAGCCAATCGCTGATAGATACTGAGACACACAGTTTGTTTATAGGTTTCAAATCACCATGTTAATACAACACATAGACTTGCTTTGAGGGTGTTTGTTTTTTTGAATGGGTTTTTGGTTAGATCCATGAAATAAGTTCTGTGGTTAACACAAGCTCAAAGGTGAATGGTGAAAGATTTAAGGGGATTTGGTGACTTAAAGCAATGAGTTGCAGCTTGCAACCAGCTAAAACTTCTCCTAGCTGGAACTCCTTCATTGTTAATTGTCCAGGAAGTTTTTAACCTTGTTCATAAAACACATCCTAATTCACAAATATGAAGGATATTACTACTGCTTACTGCTTAATAGGTATAAGTCCAAAGCCAGCTTCAGTTAGTTTTCTGTCAGATTCAAAACTCTTTTGGCTGCTTTGAGCAGTTGAGCCAGTTTAAATACAACATCTGTCATACTGTCACCTTTTAAAGTTGTAACAGCAAACATGTTGCTGTTAATTCTTCCAGCAGACACAGAGCAACATTATCACCCATGTCTGTCCTGTCTCAGTCCACCTGGTGAATGTTAGTTATTCTCCTTTTATTACTGTGATTCTCTCTAGGACTCATGGTGATCTGGTGAGTGGGCTCTACCATCAGATCCTGCTGTCACTCCAGAAGGTTCTGTCTGACCCAGTAAGACCACTCTGCTCCCACTATGGAGCCGTGGTGGGGCTTCATGCTCTGGGATGGAAGGTATGTTCACTGCTTCAACCTGCAAGTCTTGTGTAGTTTCTCTGGTTACCTTACAATGGTGTGTGGCTGTGACTGATGAGTTATGGCTCCCATCTCCTGCGATTGAAGAGGTATGTGGCTGTGTTGTATCGGTGTCTGTGAAAAACAGTCAGAAAGATTTATATCCCCAAATATTACATATTATGTAGAACTTTATCCTCTGAAATTATTTTCTTTCATTTGGAATGCCGGCTTAAGTTTCTTTTGCATTTTGTTTGCATTAACTCGTTATTAACACATTAACTAGGACAGCGCTAGTTTCTTTACATTTAGAGAATGTCAGATAGTATACATATATTCTCATGAGCCTGTCCCAACACATCACTAAATCTATAAATAATTCAAACTTAAGATGTCATGTTTTATTCTCAAGTACCCTAGATACCATGTGCATCTTTTTCTACATATTTCTGCAAAATCCAATGTAAAATATTCAATATCTTTGTAAGAAACGTGGAGATCTACACTAGAGACTGGCTCCATCTGACAGGTCCATTTCCTCACTGTAAATTATTTATGTATTGTCTTCAGTTCTCCACTATATGCTTCTCGTTGTCTTGTCCTCCTCTCTGGTCTCCTCAGTAACCAGTACAACAATCGTCTCTACATTAACCCGTATGTGTTTTTTTTTTTGTGGACAGGCTGTCGAGAGAGTGCTCTTTCCACACCTTCCTGCTTACTGGGCCAACCTCCAGGCCGTGCTGGATGACTACTCTGTTTCCAATGCCCAGGTCAAAGCAGATGGACATAAGGTCTATGGAGCCATTCTGGTCAGTGCTGCAGTGACAAAAGTCCTTTCATACAGTGATCAGCTACAAGAAGTTTTGCAATGACCCAAAAAGTTACCTGTTGCGTATTATCTCCTGTGCCGTTTTATGAAAACGGTCACTCACCATTTCTTTAAACCAGGGATACTTAAAGGTTTGATGAATGAGCGGTAATTCAGGGAGCCAGGTTATGATTTAGGGCCGCATAGGAAAAGTGCAGTTTAGTTGTCTATGAAATCGCTTACTTTAGCTAACAGCAAAAGAAATGATGACAGAAAGTAATTCCTGCGACACTCATGAGGTGCCACTAGTTGCCTTGCAACCTGTAACTTTCTACAAGTTGTCATTCCTAACTAGACAGAAGCTAGGGGCACACAGTTTGATGCAGTCTCCTAGTAGTTCGGTTCCTGTTGACACTGACGTTTTGCAAATGAACCAAGAGGTTATAAACATGAAGTTCTACTGACTGACAGGTAAATCGTTTATTTGACAGTTTTGGTGTTTGTCATCCTGCATCATCAGGACCCATGTGGGGAAATGAAATTCTGGTGACTGACAGAAGTTTATGCAGCAACACTTTAATGCTTCTAAATTCTTTATATTTCTGTTCTTTTGTTTCACAAAGAGCACAGACAAAAAACTGATGTAAGCATTATTAGTAGGCTATTATTAGCCTGCAAATCAATCACGTTATGAATAATGACTAAGATAGAGACAGGATGAAAAGAAGGCTTCTTATACAGTAATGATTACTGTGGGATCACTGTCACACACATTTCAACAGACTTAATGAACAGACAAAGTGCACAGAGTCGGATACAAAGATGGCAGTTTTAACAGCTTTTTAATCAGGGAATATACCCACACTGACATGCATATGTGTTACCATGGTTACATGTATGCATTAGCATAAATAGGTTGTGGGATATATATGGCCTTTATCAGGATCAATAATGAGATTGTGGACAAATTTCACGATCAGCAGGTGGATTTGTTGTTGGTTTAGCTGCTGAAATCGCATATCTGCTATCATCAAATCCTGTGGTTGGTTTGTTTTCTTTCACACCATAAACAAACTGCAGCAGAGTCTGTTTGGAAGCAGACAAAGACCCAGCTTTTCAAGCGGTCTTGGTTCAGTTGTTTGGTCCGCACTAGTGTTTGATTGACAGCTTTCACACCAGCCCAAACAAACCGTACTAACCATGCCAATGGACTTGAGTTTGTGTTAACGGAACCAAACAGGTTAGGAGTGAAAGCACTCTCGCGCATGCATTTCACGTCATGTTCGCAGGCCACACAACATGTTTCTGAGGGCCAAATGTTTCACTGGGTTTTATCAGTATCCTCTTGAGCAGTGATTCCCAACCTTCTTGGCTTGTGTGTGTTGTGTTCACACTGGGCGCAAACAAAACTTTTTGCGTGAGTGAATTACACGTAAAGTCAATGTTAAAGTCCTACCGGGCAGCAGCGCGATGAACACGACGTGAATGATGCAAAATTCGCAAATTACGTGGCATGAATGAAGCAAGTAGCATGATTTCGTGTCATACGCATATTCGCAAGAGGTGAAAAATCTCAACTTCAGTGACCAATTCGCACCAGGATAGCCAATCAGCATTGAGATCCTCTGGAGTTGTATGACGCACTGGCGGAAGTTTAATCATCGAGTCAGCGATGTACGATGCAACTTATTCACAGCGAGCGAGCGAGTCAACACAAAATATTCTAGCGTTCAAACCCACGACGCAAAAATTCACATAGCATTTGGTGTGAACACATCATTAAAACAAAACAATGTCTACGTATGACCCATGGTCAGCACTTTTGTATATCTCTGGGTTAATGCCAATCAACCAGTCAATTTAAAATAGATTTCAGAAGCCTGGCAAGTGCTAACTGTTTTCCAAAAAAAAAAAACAAAACAAACAAAAGATGACAAGATCTAATTTATAATTTGAATATACAATTGAATGTACCCTTTTTCTTCTTTTCTATACTGTTATTTCCCAGAATATGTAAGGGCTGAACAGCTAATATTTTTCTGTGCTAAGCTGACATTTTGTCAATTTCATGGTCAAGAGTGAAATATTCTGTAAGCTGACAGACAGACTGCTACTACATCACAGTGCAGTTATGTTATCCATAAGTTCTCCTGCCCGTCCTGCAGGTGGCAGTGGAGCGTCTGCTGAAGATGAAGGCTCTGTCTCTGTCCCAGCCAGCAGAGGGAGGCTCCAGTGGTCAGCCAGGCTCCGTGGTAGGTGCTATGGGTTATAGGGTGAGCTCCCCCGGCCTCAGTCCTCCTCCAGAGCCCCTGTCAGAGGCTGTCCTGGGAATCGCCAGCCACCTTCAGGCAGGTGGGGCCGGCTGTCCTTGGGAGGAGTGGACCCCGGTCCCTCTCCCTGCCATGTACTGTGAGCTCTACTCCTTCTTTGGCGACAGCCTGGCTGTCAGGTTCAGTACAGGGCCTGGGTTTGGCAGCTACCCTCCCTGCACCCCGTCTCAGCTCAGTGATGCCAGGAAGGAACCTCCTGGCCCTGCCTCCAACCCTGACACCACCCGAAAGATGCCTCAACTGACTGCCAACCTTAACATCAGCCCCAGGCAGGATGGGAGTCCGCGCACTGATCCACCCCCACCCAGCCTGGCAGCTACTGGGTCAGGAAGGTAAAGCTGACACATCTAAACCTTCCTGAAAACTAAACTATCAGGTTGGGGTTCACAGTAATGAATGTTGCTGACCTTATTTTTCCTCTGTAGGTCCCTGGCTCGCTCCTCTTCTTCCTCCTCCTCTTCCTCTATGCAGCGCTCCAGATCTTCCTCATCACGTTCAGGTCAGCGTCCAGCGGGTCTCTCTCGGGACGTTTTCCCCAAGGCTCGCTTCACCTCTCCTCAGACAGGACTTCCGGTGTTCTCCTTTCTTATTGGCGGGCGGCAAATGGGTCGCCGTTGCCAAGGCCGCCGCCCCTTCCAGACCACTTTTGCCCCAACTCCACCTCTCCCCGCCATCCCACCACGTGCCTACGCCCACAAACTGCCTGTCATCGGCAGGGTGGGCAAACCTGTGCGCCGCTGGGCGTGTTCCCATTACTCCCTTCATCTGCCGCTCTAGAGGAGAGAGTCTGAGAAATGAGCTTCAGACTACAGGGTTTGACAGCTACAGACTTGAAAAGGCCCATATTCATATTTTTCAGCTTCAGCTGCCAATAGTTGTTCTTATGTGATATTTTCATAGTTGAATTGCCAGAATTCTGTTTTATTATCTGGATGGACAACAACATTTGGACCATAATTCACTGAGGAAACAAAAGTCTGAAAAGTACATGTAGTGTTTTATTTCTGACTTTGGCACCAACGCATCTCACCTGGAAAAACTGGGATGAACAAATACAGACTGCAGCGATGTTCACCAGGGAATTTTTTTTAAAACAAAAGCTTCAGCATTATTTGAAAGATGCTATAATTAAATAAAAAATAGATATATGCCACAATGCCACGTTGTTATTCAGAAGTAATGCTGGTGTAGACCACAACAATAAAAACATATTATGTGTTTCTAACTTACTTATTTTGGGTTTTGGATCGGGTTACATTGCAAATCAAGAAAACATCACTGAGGCAGTATTAAAAACTAGAATTACTTCCTCTGGGTTGTAGGCCTCTGTGAACCAGTCAAGTTGCAGTTACAGTTTACATCTGTGAAAACATGGATGCTTCTCACACATCTTCCCTCTGACAGCACAGTGGATCTATACAATCAAGATTAACCACCAATAATTTGGTGGTCAAAGGTCCATCAAGCCTGCCTGGTGTGTATAATTCAGAATAGTTTCACCTGATCCATCCCTTTGATCGGGCCTGTGTCTGTGGTCTGCTCTACCTTTCTAAATATTTAAAGCCTAACTAGCTTTCAGTATCTGGTTGCAGTCTGTAGAGGAGCAGCCGTCAGAACCAACAATGGCCCAGCTTGTGTCTTCACTGGGACTGTTCTGCCAGGTCAATGCATTCGCCTGCCTGCTTCTCTGCTACCTGCTCTTTGTTCTGCTGGGAGGTCTGGTGTTCACAGCTGTGGAGAAGCCGGTGGAGGAGGAGCTGAGAGCCGAGGTGGAGGAGCTGCGTCGCTCCTTCCTGCGGGAGAACCCGTGTGTGGACGAGAGCAGGCTGAGCCAGCTGCTGGTGAAAGCTCTCTCTGCTCACCACAGTGACGTAGCTGTTCTGAAGGCTGATGGTGAGGAGAGACGCTACGACTTCACATCGTCTCTCTACTTTGTCATTGTCACGCTGACCACCATGGGTAAGATGCAGTCCAGACGTGTAGACATTTGGAATTGGGCTGCAACTTGTGAATACTTTAATCACAATTTGTCATGCTTAAATTTTGCTTTAACTTATCATTATGAAGTAAATGTTGATTAGACAATGTAATGGCTATAGAATATTGGCACAATTAGCTTTTAGATCGGTTCCCTTAAGCCTTGCTTTCACTATAGTTTCAGTCAGTATCAGTGAGAACACCCACATAATGTCACATCTTTTTATGCTGCAGGGGAAAACAAAGTATTTGCTAGCATTATGAAGAGTTGCTATGTGGCTTTCTGCACTTTAAATTAATCTACAAAGCCAGAGGTAAATAGTATTTTTCAACCTGGACCCTATTTTCCTATGTTTTTGTATCTGGTGACTATTGGGGACAGCAATTTTTGAAACTGGTTCAATATTGAGTGAGAGCAGCGGCAAAGCATGCTGCAATGTAAACACTCAAGTGCCTGTTTTGCCACTGACAGGCCCAGACTGTTCCAAGTGTCTGACAACATTATGGAAAGGATCCTCACAGAGGTAGACATTTTGCGAAAGAGTAAGATCCTTTTTGTTTAACCAGAAACAGCCAGGAATTGAAATCATCAAACTCACCAGACTCCATTTAAATAAACAGTAATTTTATTATGCTAAAACACACTTCATTCAAAGTCAACAGAAGCAGCACAAAACTCAAACAATCTTGGTTCATCTCTACACTGTTGCATCAATCACCAACTCTGGTTTGGTTAAAATAAATCCTTAAATCATCCAGTTAGATGTAAATAAAAATATGCTGGCTTTGTTCACGCCGAAATTACTGTTTATGTAAAAGCATAGACTGTAAAAAAAAAAAATTGGATGTAGCTACAGTGACGTCACCCATTGGTTTGTGGACTCCTATTTCAAAGCCTCAAGTTTGGCATGTTGGCCATCGCCATCTTGGATTATGGAGCCAGAAGTGACCATATTTGGGCAAGAAGCTGGAGCTGTGAAGGAGCGAGTGGTGAATCTGACTGACAAGCAGATGACGCTATTGGCAGACAGCCTGTCACTCAAAGCGGCCCGCCTTAATTATGCATAACTTAAAGCCCTTTAAAGAGGGTAAATTAACTATATATATAGTTTATTTCTGCTGTAAAGTTGGGTATTTTAACCATAGATTTGTAATGGCGCCTATTCAGTCCTGTGGAATTGCTCGCCTGGCGCACTCGTTAAAAAAAAAGTTTGTAGTTCCTGGGTTTACTCTAATGTGCACAGTAATGTTTCTCTCCCTGGCTCTGCCCACAAGTTCCCACTCAGCTCACAGACTTAACATTGTGATGACATCACAGATTTTTTTTTTTTCTTGAGGTTTGTCTTTAATTGCCAAACTGTTTCATGTATTTGCCTTCCTCCCTGCAGACCTCTCACTCCTGTCCTCTTCCTCAGGTTCTGACACTTACACCCCGAAATCAGATGAGGCCAAGCTCTTCTGTATCTTCTACTGCACCCTGGGGATTCCCCTCACCCTGCTCCTCCTCACCCTCCTCTCCAACCTCCTCCTCCCTGTCATCACCCACGTTCCTGTCCACCACTTGCACACTTACTGGGGTTTGCCCTATGCCCAGGCCACCTCTGTCCATGCTGGCCTCCTCTCTGTGCTTGTCCTCTTCCTCCTTTTCCTCGTCCCTGCCCTCCTGGTCTGTGTGCTGGAGCCCGACTGGAGCTTTCTGGATGCTCTTTTCTTCTGCTTTGTCATCCTGAGCACTGTTGGCCAGGGAGGAGATGCTCTTGGGAGAACCTGGGGCCCGACAGCCAAGGAGACACTCCAACTCCTCACCACATGTAAGTGCATGTGACTAGATGTCCTCTCTAAACAATTGCATTTTATTGATTATAATTGTATCATTATAATGTAAGTAATATATTGAGCTGTGATATCAGTTCAAGAAAATACTAAGAATTATGACCAACTCTACAGTTTCCCTCATCTCTAGATATAGATACAGATATTTCAGTTGGTGGAGACAAAAAACTGTTAAAAGAGAGTAAATATTGGACTAACATTCATCAAGTGGACACAAGGCAATCAATGCTAATGTTGCTCTGTGTCTGCTGTCATGTAAAAACTGCATGTCAAACTGGGATTATCAGCTTGTTGCAGTTTTACCCCAAAGTGGCCAAAACCCCCTAAAAAAGACTGCAATTTTAATACTAACTAAAGATGAACGCTAGATCTTCTAGTGACAGTTAGCTGTCATATTGTAGTTAGCAAACCACCAGCCAGATACTGCAGTTCTACTAATGGCCACTTGAGGTTTGCTCCAAGAGCGAGTCAATCCCCATAGACCCCCATGTTAAAATTTTTAGTTAATTTCTCCATTCATGACAACGGTAGGGGAAAATTTTTTATGTAACTCACTGGTTTAAATATTATCAAGAGTATAAGTACGGAAAATTAACCATTTTGGGTGAAGGTGGAGGCCAACGCTGACCAGATGCTGCTACAGCGGTAATGTTGGTCAGGTAGGCCTAACATAACCATGACATAACCCCAGGTTCACTGACTACAGGCGCAGCCATAGTGTTTTCAGTTCATGAAAGTTAAATGTAAAAGTTTGGTCGTTGAAAAAAAGCCAGCGTTTGGTTGCACTAACAGATCTGGTCAGTTCTGGCTCCAAAAAAGCAAGATGGTGATGGCCAAAATGCCAGACTTTAAGTTTCAGAACAGGAGACCACAAACCCATGGGTGACATCATGATAGCTACATCTTTTATTTTATACAGTCTATGTATATAGGTATGATAGCAATCTAAGAAAGGTTGGAAAACGGCAACAAATGAAATGGTGGAACGAACGACATTACAGGCACTTTCAGGCCCACAGCCAGGATTTTAGAAATACTGAGTTCTGGAGGTCAAATCTTCCTAAGACATTTTTGACAAGCCATCAAAACCTCTCTTTTTGATAGACTTTTTAATGTTACCCTAAATGTGCATGTTGACAGACAGAAGAAGTAGTTTATAAATCCCTCTGGGGGTAAATAACTTTTTTTTTTTATTATTCTGTTGTCATTACACACATGCGTTAGTTATAGAGAGGTGCCAGAGTGATGAGACAAAGTCATTAAAAGATAATGGAGATATATTTATATTCTCCTCTCTCCACAGGTTACCTGCTGGTGGGCCTGGTGGTGATCATTACCTTTAAGGATACGGTCCTGCAGGTTCCCCAAGTCTGTGCAGTGATGAGGCTCTTCTCTGGTCCGCACTATACAGAGCTGAAAGGTGTCCGTCTCAATGAACTGACACTGAGTGAAGAAAACTGTGAGGAGGAGCCTCAGTACTCCCAGTCCGTCTGCACTGTCTCCTCTACTCCATTAGAGCTGATGAGCCCACGCTCACACAGAGCCAGACCCTCCACTGCCAAAACCACCTGACCCTCACGCAACCCATCGGCTTCTGACTTACAGCTTTTGTGAAGTGTTTCAATTTTTTTTGACAGGCTCCATTTAAATAAACAGTAATTTTATCATTGTAAAACACACTGCATTCAAAGTGGACAGAAACAAAATAAAACTCACAAAAGTCATCTCGGCTCATCTTTTCACTATTCCAACAATCACCACCTCTGGTTGGGTTGAAATAAACACTTAACTCATCTAGTTAGGTGTGAAAATATGTTGGCTCTATAAACACTTAAATTACTGTTTATTTAAATGAAGTCTGGTGGGACTGGTGCTGGCGATTTCGGGGCTGTTTCTGACTAGATAAAAAGGATCTTTCTCATCAAAAAAGTCTACCTCTGTGGGGTCATACACTCAGTAACATATTATTATTGGATGTACACTGTCAGTGCACAAACGCCCTGAGTGTTTACATTGCAACCTGTGTCACCTTTGCCTGCTGCAGCGTTCTCGCTCAATATTGGACCAATTTCAAAAATTGCTGTTCCCATTAGTTACATGGAAGCAAAGACCTGGTAAAGTAGGATCCAGGTGTAAAAATACTGAAGTTACCCTTTAAGGGGTGCAAAATGAAAACAATAAGCTAAAAGAGGCTAAAATGCTCAGCAGAGTTGAGGGGAGCTGCAGAATTGGGGATAATTCTCGATTGTTTTTTTTTACTATGAGCCGTTTCTTTCACACTAAACATAAATATTTTATCAATTTTTCAAATGTTAGCACAGCTTTAAATTTGATTTTGTCCCTCGGTTGATTTACCCCACCCACAATTCCACTCCCAGATTGTTGGGTCAGATAACAGCACCATCTGCTTTGGTCAAAAAATATTGCCAAACCCCTGTTGATACATAGATGTGTAACCCCCTGAGTTATTTTCTATATAAACCATAGGATATGTTCCATGTATTCTGTGTATTGTTATATAATATACTGTTTAAATGTCTGTAACCATTAACATTGAGAGTAGCATAATTTACTGGAGACAGTGAATGCAGCATAAGAAGTTTGTTTAAATGGTACAGTGTTTACAAGTGGCAAACATAACTGCCTGAGACCTCTGCTGACCTCACCAGGAGAAAACATCAGCGCCATCTAGTGGACCGAAAAAGCAATTATTTATTATTCTAATACAAAAAGTTGTATTAAAATGTGTATTTGCAAAAATGACGAATGTATATAAAAAAAGATTGATACTTAGCATCTGTGAATCAATACAATATGGCCACGCAAAATATTGCGATTCTATGCTGTATTTAGAGAGTATGGGATATTTATAATGTCAGAGCTGTTGCTGAGCTGAACATTACACTTTTTCTTTCTTTTTAATTTTTAATTTTATCAGGTTTGAGTCCCCCAACTGCATTGATATGAATATGTTTAAAAGCCAGCAAAGCTGCTGAATGACTCAATGTGGTCTGTATAGATAAGAGGGGTGTGGAAATCCCCACACGTGCTGAGTCTCACACTGCTTGTACAACCAGGACTGTCTCTAAGGATTTTCTAACTCAACCTAATATTTTTTGTCAGTTATTTCAGATTGTTTCAGCTGTTGTGTTGTCTAACTTAAATGTGTTCTTCTGTTCTACCTGTAGGAAGACTTGCTCCATATTACCTTCAATCAGAATCTAGCAGAAGAGCTTTAAAGGTAAAGTGTGTAAGGGGATTTGGTGGTGTCTATTAGTGAATTGCAGATGGCAACCAGCATAAACTTATCCTTAGAATTCCTTCAGTGTTCATCACGTTGGAGGTTTTTTATCGGCAGCCGAATTATCCACAGAAGTCTCCTCCTCTTCAAAACAAACAGAGCCGGTGATTTAAACTGGTAAAAACACAGAGGAATGCAGTGTCACGTTACAAATTCATATATTTCCGACGCAGTCTGACATGTCACTGCGGGTGGCTAGTCCAGTGTATGCCAGTGTGAGGTCACTTTTTTTATGATAAGATCCAGACATTCAGGGGATTTTCACAGGAAGCCTAATTATCCACAAATGTCTCTTTCTCTCCAAAACAAACGAACCAGGGGTCTCACTTATAAACATAGCATACACACAAAATGAGGCCAACTTCCCACGGAAAAATTGTGATCTATAAAGACAGACCTGATGGAAGGAACTTTGATGCATGCTTATGCACATTTTGAAGATGGGAAATTGGCGACACAGATGGTGAGGTTGAAGCCTGACTATAGAAATTGTCGAATATTTTTTGGCGCGTGCCACTTTTGGCTTTTGTCTGTACGTACAGTACATATTGAGTCTGGATCCTAGGCGCTGTTTTATAAATGAGAATGATTTAAACACTGGAACACTGAGTAAAGCAGTTTCATGTTAGAAACCCTGGTGCCACTCAGTGCAGTTGGGCTTCTTACTATGGTGACCGACACAAAAACACTGTGTCCCTATCTGGAGCCAGTGTTTGGTTTGTCTTTTCTGGGCTACTGTGATCTCCATAAATGGAGACTTGCTCCCTATGTAGATATAACAGCTCATTCTAAAGTAAGGAGAACACAGTAATTCCTATTTTCAGGTGATTATACACTTAAGAAAACATACTTCTTACGTTCCATTTCTGCCAATATATCCCCCTAAATCCTACACACTGGACCTTTAAAGTATCATTCCACCAATTTGGAAGGCAGATCAAAGACAGAATGGTCAAAACGAAAGCAGCAGAGATATCCTGATTTTTCGTCCTCAGTATGGATCATCTACTTCCTGTGATGTAACTCAGTAATGCTGCATCCAAAGGGGAAGAAATCCAAGAAATCAGACAGTCACACACATTGCAAACAAACCCTTTGGTTAGACAAATATCCTTGAAAGAGAAAATGAAAGGTTAAATTATGACCCAAACTGTTAATTTATAGTTTCAAGATGCACCTTCTGCTTCAACCTTGAGCTGCTAGCAACATTTCAGATGTGCTAATGTTCAGTTTGACCTGCCATTAAAGTGATTTAGATAATCTGGATTAACTGTTGGATTGTTTCCAACCAGTCTAATGGTCTGACTGCTGATGTTGTCCCAGCAGACTTCATTGTAGCAATTTGTAGAGAGAGGTCTCAGCAATTACTTTGGTGAGTGCAGTATAACCGTAACTAATGAATAAAATGGAATCCTTCTTTAAGAGGGTACTCCACTGATGTACCATTGCACTCCCTATAGATGGTCAAAAACAGGGTTAAAATGTGTGCATGGAACCACAGATATCTTTTTTTATTTTACACATTCTTGCGAAACCTGGTGCTTACATTACCCAAAATGCAACTCAACCATTGACAGCTGGGTGGAAGATTGGGGTGTGTTATGCTAGTAGCATAGTAGCAGCTAATGTACCCTGGAGCCTTGAGCATGCAGCAGAGATGAGAGTCTACAGAGCAGAGCCCTGCACCGGGTCAGGTACCCATATATATATATATATATATAATAATAAAACAAATGAAAACGATGTCCTGTATATGTTGTAATATTTTGACATCTAAATCACTATTATCAAGCTGCTATTGCTTTTATTTTTCAAAGTCAATGACACAAGTCAGAACCTTTGACCCTGTCGTCACATTCGTCACTGTCGTGGAGGACTCCAGTGAACCTTTGCAGCCCGAAGATGCCTTTGAGTTCAAGACACCCAAGGAGGATTCTTTTGAGGTTTCATAGTGGTGGAAGGAGCATGCTCAAATGTTTCCTAACCTGCATGGAATGTTTATGTCATCCCGACATCGAGTGCATGAAAGAGACTTTTCCTCAGCTGGATTTGTCATTCAAGAACAGAGAACCCAGCTTAATGTGAGTGACTGTAGCCTGTGTGTGTTTAATCACGGGGGCAGGTTGGATTGTGGGACCTTTATTGACAAGTGGAGGCGGGCGCAGCTTAGACATGATGATGGTTAATGGGTTGGGTCTGATACTGAGCTTTATAGGTATGGGTGGGTTTTAAAAAATGGACCCACTCTGCTTCAGAGGTCCTGTCAAAACACTTCTCACACCTCCAGATTTTTTTTGCTTTTCAAACTTCAGACCCAACAGATGTTGACTCAAGTGACATCACATGAGGACATTTGTCAGACTTCACACAGCTCATTCTGGAGATACTAAAGACTTGAACTTACATTTTTGAGACACTAGAACTCCCCAACATCTGGTAATGTTTTGATGTATGAAAGCAGCACTGGAACTGATACCCATTTAACTTAGATTACAAACAGAACATCCCAGCATCACTTTAGCTTTTCAAACAAAACAAAACAAGACAAAATACCTCCAATGACGTACATTGATTAGATACAGAAATTCACCTAAAATGATCCCTGGCTCTTCTCCACAGAATCTGTTCTTCGGATCAGTACATTTGCAGTGAATGCTCCTTTAATGAACCATCTAACTGAAGGTGCAGACTGCTTTACTTGGAGCTGTAACAGAGGCCTGTTGTGTGTTCTCCTACTATGGCTGTGTTTGTACAAGGCACAGAGGACCATGAATCTGAGCTTGTGCCCAGCACTGCCAGCTCCCGCCACTCCCTAGCAACACACAGACACAGACAGACAGACACACACACACACTCTTTCTTTTACTCATGAGATCATCAATCTCCTCCTTGACATGTCAAGTGTATACATGTAGGTCATGGGTGGCGTGCAACGCTTTGTTAACATATACACAATATTGATATTAGTGTCAGACTTTACCTTTTCACCTCTAAATCCTTAGACAGTATAGAGCACACAGCAGACTACACATAGCAGCTTCATCATGTGCCCAGACATGCAGAATCCAACCAATACTCCTATGCTGGAGTAATGCTGGAGTAATGCTACCTGTCCCAAAAGTTTCTCTCATTCAATTTCTGTCAGTTAGTTTGTGGCAGTTTGATAGAACACAACTCTATAGGAAAACGTACAATGCGAGCACAATAACAACCAAAACAATAAGGGCAGTAAAACTAGATTTTCACACAGGAAACTGCTACAAGACAGGAAAACAAGATTATAACCTCACTTCACCCTAATGCTGCTGATACAAAGTTGGAAGAACACTTATCTAAAATGTCATTGTACACTGTAGCATTAACCTCCCACATGAAGATCTGTATATCAATTACACGCCCTGTGTTATGTTGAACTCATGAAGAAAACTTCAGTTTTTCTTGCATGTCTCCAAGTAAACAAAGAATCCAAAAAACTGAGAAAATTCTTGACGAATTGAAGTCATGGGGGAGTCTGTGTTTAATAACAGCAAAACTATATCAAAACATCTGTTTACAAACCCTCACATAACTTGTGCAGTGTAATCCAAGTCTCATTTATCCAGTTGTATGCTCAGTACTTCCCAATCAGACAGCCCTTTCTGACAGGGAGCTAAACTAAAAGTGAAACTTATCTATGCTCTCTTCAAAGCCAGACTCCACTGACAAAATCAGTTATTTTTACCTCCCTGAACACAGGAGCTGCTGGTAGGGAATATAGGGACTGTCCTTCATTACAGGAGTAGCAGACTGTGTAGCAAATAGTGATATTTGCTACACAATTTTAAGAAACACTGACATTTTGAGAGGTATGCTTATGTTAAATGAGATAGGTCAAGAAAGCAGGTGGAGGGGGAGAGGGGAAGAGTTATCTTACACACTGGAGCTATTTCTTGACCAGCAAATGGACCGTATATTTTTTGTCCCACTTTTCATAAAGCTAGGCTAACTGCTTCCCTCTGCTCCTGGTCTTATGATAAGCTAGACTAAACATGTACTGCACCACCAAATTGTCAGTTAACAGCTCAATGTTACAATGTGCAAAACTGAAAGTAAAACCAACACACCAGCTAAGCACATTTTTCTGTGACAACAAATATGCAATTAAGTTGTTATGGTGGAATGGCAGAAAACTGTGCAATATCAGTTGTTTTGTTGCTGTTTTGTTTTCAGCTGAGTCACTGTTGAGAGCGTCCTTTGTCCTCTTCCTCTAGTCAGCAGTCTCCAGCGACACAGAGATGACTGATGGTCATGACATCCTTGTGATGGCCGGTCACCAGACACATGAGCCTCCTCAGAGCTGGGTCAAGCACTGCGTCAAATACCATGGACAACTGTTGTCCCCAGTACTGCCTCTGAGACACAAAGCCTCAAAGCTTATCACATCACATGATCAACACCAGCTGCCTCAAGGGAAGTGAGCTGTTGGCTCAAAGCTGCTGCACTCACAGATGCCCGCAACAGTACAACTGTTAGCCTCCTAGCACTGCTATGAAACATTAAAGCTGCGCTGAACATTAGGTCAAATGATTATATGCTATGTTAAAGTATCACTTAAATAACAAAACAATATATGAACAATTAAAACATGAATATCTAATATGTGTGACAACTGTGGTATAGTAAAGGAATTGTTAAAGCAAAAAGAATAACAACAAACGACTTAAAGCCATACTAATAAATATTTTCATAATAACAATGGATCAAATAACTGATTCTGAAAATATAGTAAAGAATACTATAGGGATCCACAATCTTGGATTTTTTGCCGATATCCGATATGACGATATATATCAACTCATTTGGCAGATAACTGATACCACTGATACCCACTTTTTTTTCCCCAACCTAATTTTAGTGATCATCAAGTCTCTTCTGTGGTGGAATTGACATCATATTATACATGCATGGTCTAACTGTAATGGCCCACCAACAGATGGAGAAATGAAGTATAATAATTTTTCAGTGTATGTAATATGCATTTATTGTGCAAAGTAAGAAAAAGCATGTTGGCTGATTCTGATAGTTCATTTTAAAGCTGACATTGGCCAATACCGATGACCCCCTGCTATTATTGTACATCCCTAGAATAGTAAAGAACCTACAGAGAATGACCTTCTCTGCAGTTTTCCTTCTGCATTTTAGCTTGTTTTAGCACATTTGTTTGGTTTTTCAGACCCCAAATTTACTGTTTCACTTAAACCTGGTATCCAGCAGCAATAGGCAGCTGTTTTCAGAGATAAAGTCTGACACTACCCACTCAGCACCAAACAGCAGACAACACAGTTAGCAACTAGAAAGTGAGCATGGTGTAGCATTTAGCAGCTAAAAAGACAATTATATTGTAGAATAATTGGGGGCAACATGAACAGAGCAAAAAGGAAAGTGAGAACTGAACTTGCATCCTTCCAAAAGAAAGATAATGATGTTTCTTATCTAGGCTACTAGATGTGTAAATAGGCAATAGTGTGCTTGTTGCACATTAGTACATTAAATGTACAGGGTCAAACTACTGATTACTTGAGGCACAAACAGCATACTTCAAAGGCAGGCAATAAGAAGAAAAAAATGGAAATATTAAGGAAAAATTTAAATTCCAAGATAAAATATTTACATAACAGTATAAAACGACAACCACACGTGTGTAGACAAACAGTATTGAGTACAGTTTAAGCATGAATTTAAACTGGACTTAAATGATCAAGATCTTCAGTTTCAATGAGCTCTGCGTCCGTGTACGTCCGTGTACTCTGTGTTCAAATAAATACGGGCAGTCATCAAATTCAAATGGCTTATCCAGATCCAGTTGGTCAAAGTTGGGTGAAAATTCAGCCATGATTACTCCAAACAGAGTAACTCCTCACGTTTGTAAGGTCACTCCAGCGGAGTGCAACAACTCAAATCTCGTGAGACATGAGATTTCAGAGCCAGACCTTCACCCGCTGAGTGAGTGTTTTGACTTGCCGCAACAAACATATCCAAATTTTTACTCGATTTTGACCAACTTGATCTGGATTAGCCATTTGAATTTGATGACCGCCCGTATTTATTTGAACACAGACGTACACGGATGCATGGCTCACTGAAATTGAAGAGCGGACGAGGAGAGAGAGAGGGAGCAGCAACAGGCAGAGGAACATGTCCGAATCCAGCTAAAGGTAAACACAGACGTTCATTTCTCCTTTCTGTTATGTTGTTGGATAATTATACTAACAATCCGAGCCTATCTGTGTGAAAAAAACACTTTTAATGGACGTATTTTGATGTTGTTTGACGCTGTCTGAGTGCCCTATTATTTAATATAGCGCACGCTCACGGGCTGCAGGCAGGTCAGCCCTAGCTTCGTACTGGAGAAATGTCAAATATTGAACATCCTATCACTCATTTAGACAAAAGTAGATCAGAAAATAGGGTCCAGGTTGAAAAAAACATTAGTTCCCCTTTAAGTTGAGAGGAGGTCTGTTTGTATAAGCCTGTGGCTTCTTGACCTCTCCTGACACATTTCATATTTTTTCTTTTTTACAATTTGGATTTTATGCAGTTTCATGTGAGTGCAAATATAAAAGAAGAATATGCAAGATGTTGTTAATATGTGGATACTTGGGGTTATGTATAATAACTGAATGTTTGAAGCTGCAGCCTGAACAATGACCTTTTTTTTTTTTTTTAACTGAGAGCGACTATCTCCACTATCATAACACAACTGGGTTTAGTCCTGATTGGCTACTTTGATTAAATAATTTCTGAAATCTAATTTGCAGTATATGTGCTGCCTTAAACCACCATATCTGTCTTAAAGAGGACCTATTATGCAATTTTCAGGTTTATCATTGTATTTAGGGTCTCTACTAGAACATGTTTCCATGCATTCATGGTCCTCATACTGTCTGTGTTGAAACACTGTTATCACCCTCTGTCTAAGACACTGTGTTTTAGTGCCTTTCTTTTTAGCTGCCCTCCTGAAAAAGCTCTGTCTGCTCTGATTGGTCAGCATTTCTGGGTCCCTGACCGTAACTGAGAACACTGTACCGAATAAATCACCAGTAGAAGTTCAACCAGACATGTTCCAGCAGTAATATAATCTGAAACTGGGGAGAAACTTGCAACATCGGCACCCAAGGTCACGTTTTCCTGATGTTAACATGTAACTACATGTACGTTAGCAGTGTACCTGCAGAGAAAAGCAGCACTTTCTTCTGTGAAAAATCACCAATAAAAGCTTCTAAATACAACAGGACATGTTCCAACAGGAATCTGATCCAAAATCAGGGAAAAATATCAGCACCAGCAACCAAGTTATGTTTCCCTAATAGGCATGCATGATACTGGATTTTTTGCCGCTTTCCAAAATGCTATATATCACGGCTTTCTTGGCCGATATATCTATTTTTTCCTCACCTAATTTTAGTGATCATCAAGTCCTTATATAGTAGAACATCATATTATGCATGCATACTCTTATCATGATGACCCATCAGCAGATGGAGACAAGAAATAGAATGCTTTTCAATGTATGTAATATACCATCATTGTTTAAAATAAGAAAAAGCATGCTGGCCGATTCTGACAGTTACTTTTAAAGTGGATATCGGCCAATACTGATGATGTGCAGATATTATCATGCATTCCTGTTCCCTGACATTAGTATGTAGCTTCCCATGTGTGAATTTGCGTTTCCTGGGATAGCAAAGGAGTGACTCACCCTACTGTGCCTCACCTTGCCTCTGATTGGCTTACCCTGACATTCTTAGCCTAACCCCAGCCAATCTCAATGCTGTTTCCTAATTCTAACTAATACAACCAACGAAAGGAAATGAGTACTAGCCAGTCACAGGGAGAGTAAGGTGTGTCATTCCTTTGCTATCCCCGGAAACACAAATTTGCTTCCTGTAAAGAAGTGTAGACTGTGTAATGTGCCTGGAGCAGAAGAACATGAAGAGATCTGACACACAATGATGTGATACTGTAGCTAGAGTAGAAAAACCTGTTGAAAACAAATAGTTCAGAACAGTAGGACCTGAGATTTTTCTTCACAGGGATTACTGCTACACATTTTCATTTCTTTATTTGAAACTGTGGCCACATTTGATGATGAACATCTTTCCCTGTAACACTATATATAAGACATAAGATATGAAAAAGCAGAACAGGACTCCTACAAACACCCAGCAACCATCTGGCACAGCTATCAAAACACTTTCAACCACCCTGCACTTAACCTAACTTTTATGACCACAGTAAATATTTGTAAACATAATGCAGAATATTATTCTTATCCTGAGCCACCGTGTATGGAAATAAAATCATGAAAACATAGATAACATTATATCCTTTAATGGAATATGATGCTATAGTAGGCTGTATCATGGTAGGTAGAGTCTGCTCAAAGGTCATACATGTGACTGTACCATAGACTGTGCATGATGGCTGTGGGGACAGCATGATGTTCTCTGACCTTATTAATATGGTGGCGCATGCTCTCACTGCCTGTTGCCCTCTGTGTGATTCTGACAGACAGCTCGCAGGTGTTTGGCTTAGCCAGGCTATATTTACTAAGGTCATAGATGGAACTGTGGGGCATGATACCAACAGGGATCTGATTACTCCACCATTGGTAGATCTCAAATACATGTTCAACCATACCTAGAAAGAAAGATTTTGAGCTTGAATATCTTATTCTCAGGTGTTTTAGCAATCTCATGTAGCTCAAACTCATTCTCAAAAATTAAATTAATTAATTAAATTAAATTAAATTAAATTAAATTAAATTAAATTAAAATGGAGAAATGAAAACATAAAGAGGATGAAATGCATGCTGTTACGGCTGTGTGTGTTCTGTGCTGCTGTCCCTTCTCCCTTGTCACGGCATGTGTCTGGGGCGTAACACATGCCCACTAAAACATAAATATATATGCTAGTCAAGTTTAGGAGTTCCATAGGAAACAACTTTAGTATTGGTTAGTTATGTAATTACTTATATTTGGTGCATAACCCTGACTGGCCTGCACTGGTCAACATTGGCCTTTTATTGGTCAAAATGTACATTCAATTACATTGCAATGCCCTGGACTTAAAAACAGGATGCACGCCAACTGGTGGCTGCCCTGCAGACAGGAAGTGGATTGTTGAGGAATGACTTCACCTCATAGTTGCCACCATGGCCCCCTCCCCACCCCCATAAACTCTGCAAAGGATGCTAAAACAAAGCTGCTTTGTAGTCCCTGAAAAGTTGTCAGTCTGGAAGCACTTTGACTGTTATGTCTATTAACCATTAGGTTCCTACATGCAGGGACAACCCCTGTTTAATGTGATACAAGCCACTCATTTCCAAATTAAGAGCTGTTGCTGAGCCACAGGAACCAGGAAATGCAATTCCCAGAATAGTCTGAGATAAACATCACCTCACCATGACAGAGCTTTGGCAAAACACCAACTTTAAAATACTGCTTTTCCCACATGTGGAGACTCCCCTCCGTTCTTCCTTCTTTCTTCCTTTATTTTTACCCACCCAAATGCAGCTGTTTCCCAGCGTGCCTGCAGAGTATACTGCTGGGAGACAGGGAGGATGGAAGGACACTGACAGGGAGGTTCAGTCTCATTACGGAAACACAAGGGACTAGCCGCATGAATCACTTAGCAACAGATGGAGACTGGGACAGCATGTACTGAGATCAGCCCATGTGGAACTGCAAGTATGAGAAGCTGATGTCTCTTTATGGGCGATACATCTGGTCCAATCTCTGTTGTTCACCTGTGGGATCAATATTATGATACAGCATTGTAGTGTTTGGTTTGTTTCTTCCTATTTGTTATCTGGTGTCCCAAAAGGCTCAATACTTGGCCCGATTGTATTTAGTCTGTCTGTGCTTCCAAATGGTCATATTAATGATCCTAAATTGCTCTATTGTAAGTGATAGTGCGTCGACATTTCTTGCAGGAGACCAGAGACCTGCATTAATATTTAGCTTTTTATTAACTGTAACTGCAATGTTGCCTTAACCTGTACAGAGCATTGTAGATGCATAACCCCAACCTTACCTAAACCATGTTTAGGTAAACATGCATTCTGGGGGAGAGCCACCATCTTGGAAAGATAACATCCTTAGCTATGGCAGCTGCCGGTCTGATTATGTGTCATCTCTCAATTGTTCATCATCAGAAATGTATGAATATGCGCAAAAGACAAATGCCCATATAAAGAGATGCCCTTGACAGAAGCAAAGGAGCATATTACAAAACTGAAGTTAGTTAATGATATTGATCCTTGCAGACCATGACAGCTTACAGTTATGGTCTCCGATGTCTATCAGGTGTTTGGTGTAGCACCTACACCTGACATTAAAAAAACTTAAAACCTTTGGAGGCTCATTTCCAGTTTACAAATGGGTGGATAAAGGACCTTCAGATGTAAAAGCCAAATGTCAACTACACAATCATCTGGACGAAGATAAGCCAGCTAATGTTATACTAACTGAATGCTAACAAAGGTTGGCTTATCATGAAAAATTAATCTACCAGTATCTAGCAAAATGAAACACATAAAGTTAGCCTACCTTGTGTCAAGAGGGTGACACTAACTTCTAGGTTGGCCTACAGAAAAAGTCATCTCTTCAGCTCCCTATAGTACCACTCTAGCTGTGGAGATGAATGCTTATTGTATTGTGTGATAATATCAGCATGTGTAATCAGAAAAGGAGGGGACCCAGACAACTTCCTTATGCAACTCTAAAACAAAAGTCATATGTCTGTGATGCATGATTACTGAGACTAATGTAAACATTCCTCCCCATAATGTATTGAATGTTTGGAACCAGATAAGAACACATTCAGAGACTGACCCAGTTCTCAAGTTCTCAGACCCCAAACATCACAACATCAGTGTCAACTCTTACTTCAAACCTGAAAATGATCACCTACCAACTTTGTAAACTTAAAAAATGTTGTGAATTTGACTGTGTGAACTGTGTAAAATCCCAGAAATCACACTAATCATTTTTTTATATTAACAATGGATCAGATGTCTAATGTGAAAGTATGTAACACAAATCCAGCAATTTCGAGGCAGAAACCTTGTGCCAATAAGTATACACCATTATTTGCATCGAACGAAGGCCCTGTTTTGTTATTCTATACACTTTATATATTTGGAAAACAAAATAATAAAGTCAACGAAAATCAAAATATCAATGCTTGATATGAGAGCGTTAGCTTTGATCATTTAGGGTGTGAACAGGGTGTTTATCGCTCACTCTGTGTGTGTGTGTTTGTGTTCAGAGGCTACATTATAGTCCCAGCTGCTCTATGTGTCAGCGACAGATTATAAATAGACTCAGGGCCCAACTGGAAAAGTCCCTGCAGCTGAGGAGGACTCATGACACTGGGAAACTTTCCCTGACATGCACCCAGGTAATTTCTATTTTTTTTTGCTTGATAATATCCATAAACACGGCTTCATGGGAACTCACTAATCACTGTTTGACTTGTCTGAGGACTGTTTGTGTAGGCCTGCCTCTGTTACATGTTACAGTCCTCTGTAAGTCATCTGCAGGAGTCTGGTTCAAGCAGGGAGAAATTATTTGCATCTGTTATTCATTTATAAATAAAATAAAATTATATTTGTATATCTACTGAGTTTTCTCTTTTGAATAATCACTGTAATTATTGTCCAGGGACATAGAGCCGCCTGTGGCTCTCAGCTCACTGAACATTATAGTGTTTTATCTGCAGTGGCTTCTGTTATACCCTTATTACATCTATTACAGAATTACTATCATTATTTTTATGCTTCAGTGACTTTAACTAAAGCATCACATATTAACACATCCCATCATTATTGTTATTAGAGTACCCTCCTGAATATGAAGTCATGTAGGTGTGACTTGTAAGGCAGAGTATATCGCCTAACCAGCTTGGCTACGTCAAGTCAGCCACAATAAACGCTGCCGAAACAGGAAGTATTGATCTTCAATCCAAAACAAACAAACAAAAAAAACAAAAACGTTTTGCTATGTCCAATAATTGTAGTTATCTATAAATAATAACTGAACTCAACTTTGATAACTCACTGATTTATTAGATGAATCTTTATCAACTTTTTTTTTTTTAAACAATTATGATAATATGACAAAAAGGCACTTGGCTCATCCTCTTGCTCATATGTAAAGAACAGTGAGATCCTCCCCTCTGTATTGTTTGGGAAATTTGTGGATTTTTAGCAACCTGGGGGACGATTAGAATCTACAGTTTTAGAAAACAAATGCTATGGGTATTATATTTGCTGATTCAACTATTAGTAAAAAGTATATTTTCCCCAGCAATCTAAGCAGGGAAGATCTCAGTGTATAACTTACCCTAGTTTTAACAAGTCAAGGTTGAACCTGCAATTTCTCACTTTGGAGGAAGAAAATCAGATTTGTTTAATCTGCCATTTTATTGATGATGATTTGCTTTTTATTGTCTTTTTACTGGGAACGACATATCAGACTACTTTGTTAAATGTCCAGTGTGTATGATCTAGGTGGATATGTTGGCACAAGTTAAATATGATATTATGTCTTCATTAGTGTATAATCACTTGAAACTAAAAATTTTTAGTTTAATGTGTTTATTACTTTACAATGAGCTGTTTATATCTAAATATGTAGCGGGTCCTCTTCCACAGAGTCTGCCATGATGTTTCCACAGCAGCATAGAACGCACAAACTAAAAATTTGCTCTACATGGGGCCATTTGCATTTTTGTGTTTTCGTGTCAGCCATTGTAGTTTTCCTTGTTCTAACAGATTGCAATCTGCAACCTCACCACTAGATGTCACTAAATCCTACACACTGGACCTTTAAGTAAGATTTAAATAGAGTTGGAATCTGTAAATACGGACAATTCTTCTTTTCTGCCACTGGGTGTGGTACAATATAATTTAAATGTTGAACATGAATATGTGCTTGAAAAGTATATAGAAGTATATATAATGTTGAAAGTGATGTTATTTTCTTTTGGTTTTGCATAGGTCACCAGATAATGCATTTATTATTATTATTATCATTATTTTCTATATTAAAAAACGAACTACTCATATTTTTTAATGTATATATTACAGTATATTGTATGCTGCCACTATAGCTACATTTTTAAATTTTACTACTATTAATAAATGAATAAAAGCTCTTTTCCCTCCCAGATGGAGATTCTGTGTATTGTGTCTTATGTTGTGTTTTTTTCCCTGTAATTTTTCCTATGTGTTGTTTTGTTTGTTTTGAACAGACTAAGTTAAGTCAAATATCCCTCTGGGACAATAAAGTCTAATCTTATCTTATCAGATCTAATCAGATCTAAGCAGATTGGTATTTGTGACAGTGTCATAAGGCCGTTGATACACCATTTACATCTTAGTGTTGGTAAATAGCACACCTTTGTCAGTCTATCAACAAGGACTTTTGATTTTGATTTGATTTTTTATTTGAATTCTTTATTTTGAACATGCAGTGTTAAAAACAATACAAAATAAAATAAAAAATAAAATACAAAAAAATATATATTTATGTATTTAACCAGAAGGTAAGGCAACACTGGGGCAGACCACACGGATCCACCAACATGTTCGAAAAGGAGTAGGATGAAGTATACACTTATCTAGTCCTACCCCTTAATTCCAGAATAATCTCATATTTTACAACCACCTATAGTATCAATAACACACTTAGATAAACATACATATCCACGCACCCATATTTAGCTAACTGTATAATATAATGATATAAATACTTATTCAGTTATATAAAGTGCCCAGCATTTGGCTGTAATAATATGTATAGCCTATTATACAGTCCATAATAATAATAATAATAATAATATTAATAATAATAATATATAGTAATATAATATAATAGTGAACTACTGACAGCGATGATATAACAACAATATAGCCTATATATACCTCCATATACTTGATTAACTATATAAGAATAGATGTGTTATATACACTGGTTCATATATATCTATATCTATATATATATCTATATATCTATATATATATATATGTGTGTGTGTGTGTGTGTGTGTGTGTGTGTGTATACCATAGACTGTATAAAATAAGGTGTATACGCCCAACTATATACATACTTTATTTTGAAAGTCTTAATCTTCAGTTTCCGCTTCATGGCTTTAGCTTCACACCAGCTCTAAGTTGAGGCGTGTGTTTGTTTTGCAGCCTGTGAAGTGGACGCCGGTGAGGAGAGGGTCACACACCGGAGCTGTCAGCCGAACAGGTGGAGTTTCTCAAGTCTGTTTCTCCCGGTGAAACCCGAGCCGAGGGACACGGTGGCGGGGATACACCGTACCTTCGTATAATATCGGTTGCTCGTGTGTTTGAGAGAATTATTCGTTAAGCCCAACCATGACATCGGTGTGGAAGCGGCTCCAGCGGGTTGGGAAGAGAGCGTCCAAATTTCAGTTTGTTGCTTCGTTTCAAGAACTGACGGTAGAATGTACAAAGAAATGGTAAGTAACTACTATAACTCTTCTTACGAGCTAATATAGTGGATGTGTGTTGTGTTTGGCAAAGTCATCACAATGTGTTCTGTCAAGTGTGTAAAGGACTGACAGCCTTGTCGCGTATGGGAGGACAAAGTGATGCCGAACTCCTGTCAGATATCTTAACATTTTTCTTTACGGAAAAGTCATGTACGCCACAGAACAAAATGGCATTTGAAGGATCAGTCAGACCATGCTCAGCTCACACCCCATACGCCAAGCTGCATTTTTTTTTAGATAAAGATGAACCTTTTATTGGTTCGCATGTTATTACATCATTATTACATTTCGTCACGATACACACAGAGGGGCGAAAGCTGAAAGTTGATATAAAACGCTTTCGTAGTTTTCAGTTCACCTTACGTGGAGTAGGCTACATGTTGGTGCATGGATCTGAATAAAAATGTCAGTTAAGCTGTGCATAGTGCTGTTATGAGGACATTTTCTATCGGAAGCTTTACCTGTGTTTAAAATGCAGTGTTTAAAGATATGTTTAAGATACGGTGATGCTCCTCACAGAGCACGTCCCATCACTTCCGCGTCTGCTTGTTAATGTTGAGCCTGTGTAGTTGTTACCATGTGGTATGGCATCCTGTCAACTAGGGCAGCCCGCAGTCATGCTAAATAAATAACCTGGCTGTAGGAAAGCTTGGTCAACAGTTAGTGTCAGGTGTGCAGGTGGAGAAAGGATGTGGTCATCCACACCATCAGGACCACCAGGGCTGTACCCAGGATTTTAGAACAATGAGGTCATAAATTCAGCCCTTCCCCTTGAGTGCGACCCTACCCACCAAAATTTTTTTTGATTAGTCACCATGGCTGGATTAATTTGTTAGGGGGCCCTAGGGCAAAACATTTTTTTGGGCTCAGATTCCTACCCCCGGTACCAGGGGCGTTAATATAGACAGTGCAGGCAGTGCGGTTGCACTAGGGACCATGAGGTTTTTTTGTAGTCAGTATGCTTAACCTTTAAATCAATTATTTTATAACTAAAAGTCAACAATTAAAATTGTCAAATAATATTAATAATTTCTTAATTTCATATTTTCTTTGGTATTTTTGTTATATATGTTGGTATTATTCAATGTCAAGTCTCTGACCATGTGACAAGATGATATGTGCATGATAGCGTGCACTAGGGTCCGTCATAATGTCATGCACTGGGGACCATCGCAACTACCTTACGCCACTGTCCGGTACTGCTATACTAGAAACATCTTGACCCATTTTTTCAGGTTTTATTTTTTTAATGATTTACTTGAATGTTGCAACAATATAAAAAAACAAAACGTAAATTGCAATTAATCAAATCAGATTCAACTAACTGTCACAGTGGCCACTAAGCAAGACTCAGGCTCCACTGACGTGTCAGGTCAATCAATGTAGGCCATTTAGGGGTCTTTCACATCAGGGGCCTGCATCCAAGTACACCAAAGTCCGTGCCTGGGCACAGTGCTCCCCACTTGAAAAGGTGGTCTCGAATACGGTTCATTTGTACTGGAATCAGCTGTTGGGCCCCTGTTTATTACATTTTTATAGTCTAGCAAGCTTGGGCTACTGTCCAATACAATAGTAAGCAACACTGGACTATTGTAGACTCATGGTCACACAAACACTTGACATTAGGTATTGTTGGACCATTCCACTAACCATGAGAACCAGGCTACACAAACCAAGTTTCACATTTTGGTCAGGATAAAGACAGAGATGCACAGACACAGCAAGAACTAGGCTTCCCTGCATTTTGCTTTAGTGATCCCGTCCAATTCTCTCAAGCAAAGAGCTCTGCTGGCTGCTCCAGGGGTGGGGACTGTGTCAACGAAAACGGTCCTGCAAAGCAGCAGAGCAAGTTGTAGATTAAGTCAACAAGAAAAAGACATTCATTGGCAACTTTCAAATACTAGATAAAAGAGGTAGTTATGAATATTTGGCTTTCAGTCTTTGTGGAAACACTCAGTCAAATTAAACAGCAGGATACTGATGGAAAGCTATAAGGTCTGTGGCAAAATATCCTTGCCTCAGTGTATAGGTGAAGGTGTGGATCATAATCATAAGTAATCATTACTCTCTTAGCTGTTAGTCTGACTGCTTGAATCTTGGCACTGTAGGAGTTCCTTTAATTCCATTGTCATTACTCACAGAGTCGTCAGCATGTTTTTCCAATTCTCCAGCCCTGGCTTGTATAGTGGCCTACCTTCCTGTCACTCTGTTCTGCACTCAGAGACGTATCATGCACACTGACCAGTATCAACATGTTTCTGTCCCAGATAAATCCTGTCATAAGTGCTGCTTATTCATACATTGTGAGGATTGACACACTTTGCTCTGCGCTACAGTTACGCTCTACCCTAAGGCACACAACAGTACATTAAAATGCACAGAACATTTATGGGGAAGCAGGAGCAGACTATAAATGTAAGATATATAAAACAATGTGTTTATGGTGTTGAAATAGTGTATTTTGTTAATGGGGTCTGGAGGGATCTTAGAGATTTCGGTGGTTTCTTAACAGGATAGTCCAGATTACTTGAAGTGGGGTTGTATGGAGTACTTATCTATAGAGAGCATAGCACATACAGTAGATGTCAGTTGGCACGCCCCCAGTTTGGCTAAGCAGGCTGGAGTCTGACATGGATGTGTGCACTGCTGTGGAGGTATCAACAACAAAACACGTTCCAGCCACCTAAAAAAAAATCCCACCTTAAGAAAATCAATATCAGTTTAAGTGTATGCTACATTTAGATTATTCTCACTGCTTTACCTTAATGTCAGACAGTGATTTTCATCTGGAAAATGAAGTTGTTGTGACTTTGGCATTTGAAAAGTTAAGTTCAGATTCACCAAAATCACACAATAACATGAACTAACAAACTGATCAAAGGAGCTGCAGCCCATGTGTTCAGGGAGCTAAAATTGCTGTTTTTGTCAATGGAGTCTGGTGGCTTTGGTGGTGACGAGAGCATAGACGGGGAACTGAAGCCGTTAACAACTTGCCTGTCAGAGGTGGCTATAGAGCACTAAAAATCCTCTTAATATAGCTTACACTGAAACTGATCTTGTTTTTTATTTTTTTATTTATTTTTTTATTAGATGGCTAAGACATGTTTTATTGCTGACCTCCATCCACAGCAGTACATTGCTTAGCTTCCATGTTGGACTCAAACAGGAGACGTGCTGTATGTAATACACCGGTGTAGTGTCCCAATACAACCCCACTTCAAAAGATCCAAACTATCCCTTTAACTTGGTTTCAAGGGTAGATGTTAGCAATGACAAAATTAAAGTGCTCATGGTAAGTCAAAATTAGGAATTACGAAGTCAAGATTGTGAAATGATTGTTATTAAAAAATGTTACTGTATGTCAAAATTGTCACATTTGACGTAAAAGTTAGTCATTATTTGATCATTCTCGGAACCCATTGGCTGTATTCGGCGTCTNTACAAACAGCCTAGCACCGGAAACCAGGGCTCTTCCGCTCTTCTTCCGGAGGCAAGATCTCCGGGGTTTGCCTACAGACTCTACATTCACCGAATGTTGAGTCTGTATATAGAGACTATAATTTAATAATCAGAGATAAGCCGAAATGTTGTCAAAATTATGAAACTATACAATAACTTAAACTATAAATACTAAGTAACTATTACTGTATACTACTTTACCGTAATCTCTGTCTGCAAATTTAAAAATGTGACTCTCATGGTATCAGATGATATAGGATATCTCATGGTTTCAACTACAGAGGACAACATTTAGACAGTATCTAGTATTGTCCAGACTGACATATCAGCATATATGTCAGATATGGCAAATATCGACATCAGTATTGGCCTCAAAAATCCTATGTCGGTCATGCTATACTTACTATGCCTCATATTGTTTTATAATTTTGACTTGTTAGTCTATTTTTTGATTTACTATCTCCTAAATATTACTTTGTATCTCATAATTGTCACTGAGTCACAAGTTTGGTTTAGGAAGTGAAAGCTTTGATACAGTGTCTAATAATTATGACTTAACATGAGTGTATCAGTCCTTACGTTTCAGAAGTTTTTTTTTTTCTTGTCTTGACATAAATGGACACACAATTTCGCAATGGTTGACTCTAGTAGGAATGACAGCATAGATCACATGGTGCTCCAGGGCTTAATGGGAGGTCCAGACCTCATAGTTCTGGTTGTTTGTGATTGATAATGTTTAGATGTCAATGTTTACACTCTCAGGTTTACAGTAGTTTCAAACCCAGAGTACCTCCTTAATTTCTCTGACAGCGTTAACCAGCAGCTCTGGTTAAGGCTGCGTCTGTACATGTCCCCACTTGATATAACATCACAGAACTCACAACAGCCAGCTGCAGCCTGAACCCACATATCATGTTTCATTTCAACTGAGTGTGTGTGCATGGTTAGGTGGAGGGTTTATGCGCATTATCATCTGTGATTAGGATGAATATTACAAATACTGGATGAAAAAACAACATTTAAATGACTTATACTCAAACTCACTGCACTCGAAGGATGAGTTCAACATTTTGTAACATCGTCTCATTTGCTTTCTTGATGTTGGGGATCGATATCAGTCTAATGTCTGTGCCCTGATTGTTTAAACTATACAGAAACAACAATTTAAATAGACATTTTGTGGTATTGAAGGAATTACATGCTGGGGGTATTTCTTAATCTGTATCCATCCACCCTGTGCTTCTGTGCAGTGTCCCTGGCTATGTCTCCAGTTGCCAGGCAGAGTTGGTAAGCACAGGTTTTGGTCTCTGTCCAGCAACAGTAGTATTGTACTGGCAAACTCACTGTGATGTCAAGACTCCAGGAAGCTGCACACAGTCACTGCACCTGGCTGTTGTTAATCATGAAATGGTTCCAGCATGTAAATCCCTATAAAAGCCTCAAATTTAAATGTTTACGTTTAAAACAAACAAACAAACAAACAAACAAACAAACAAACAAACAAACAGGCATTGCCCCCTCTGGGTTGGGAGTGAGTTACTGCCTCAAGCGAGGGAGTTCAAGTATCTAAGGTTCTTGTTCATGAGTGAGGGTAAATGGTTCGGCAGTTTGATGCAGCGTGTGCAGCAATGCGGGCGCTGCATCGGACTGATGTGGTGAAGAGGGAGCTGAGCTGGAAGGCGAAAAGCTTTCGATTTGAGGTGTTTCAGGCATCTAATTAGGATGCCGCCTGGGTGCCTCCTATTCGAGGTGTTCCTGACACGTCCCACTGGTAGGTGGCCCCGGGGCAGACCCAGAACACGCTGGAGGGATTACATATCTCATCTGGCCTGGGAACGCCTTGGGGTCCCCCAGGAGGAGCTGGAACGCGTCACTTGGGAGAGGGACGTCTGTGGTGCTTTGCTTGGGCTGCTGCCCCTGCGACCGGGCTTCAAAAATGCAGATGAAAATGGATGGAAACAAACACACAAACAAACAAACAAAAACAATCAAGATACAGCATGTCTGTAGGCGTATTTATGAACTGTGGACAGGGCCAGGCTAGCTGATTCCTCATGCCTCCAGTCTTTACGCTAAGCTAGGCTTACTCCATACTTAAAACACAGACATGAGATTGACATCCATCTTCTCATCTTACATCAGAAGGCTAGTGAATAGGCAGGATTCCAAAAAAACCCTGCTTCTTTAAGGTTATAGACTTCTATTCAACAGTATTTTACAACTACAAGTTTTTTACAGTAACAATCATTTTTATCCTCTCAATCACCACTTGCCGGTTAAACGCTAGTTCAGTGTAACGTGTTCATGTTACAAGAAAAATTAGGAATGTGCACTTACATGTATTTGATTGGATTTTGAAGTGTGTTTTAAAAAGACATCACCTTGCATAGCAGCAAAAGTTGAGTCAGGTTCAGTTGTTTGTTTGTTTTTTGCCATGGCGTTCTGCATGCGTATCTGCTGCACCTGGGCAGTGGTTTCATTGAAATGAATGAAAACGACTTAAGGAGCAGAGTTCACTCCCAAATCAAAAATACATATCTTTCCTCTAGCTGTAGTGCCATTAATTGGTCTAGATTGTTTTGGTGTGAGTGTTGGACATACCGGCCATAGAGTTGTCCACCTTTAAACAATCTAGACTGATAAATAGCACCACAGATAAGTGGAAATAATGCATTTTTAGGTGAACTGTCCCTTTATTGCCTCTTATCAGGCATAATAAAGCCGAAAGGAGAGTGAAGGATGTGTCAACTCATCACTGTCTGTACGCACCTACACAGTTCTAAGAAGAAGTCAAATAATAATTAAATAAAATAATTGAAAGCATCTGTAGGGGCTTTAAAGTTTAGCAAGAAATAAAGCTCACTGATGACCTATGGGTGACATCACAGACAGTACGGTTGTGTTTTTTACAGCCTATGACAGGAATGTGTAAAATGTGGATCAGCTAGATGGGCTGTCTCCCTGAACTGATAAGCAAAAACCTCCTACATTGAAGCAGTGTGTTTATCCAGTCTGGGGAAACGATTTAGAAGCGAACGATAAACAACTTCCCTCACGCCACCTTGCATTCCCTCATATGGTAAAGCTCCAACACCTCGTACTTCAAACTGATGAAAACAAATGCTCAAGTTATTTGCAGGTCTGACCTGAGCGTGTAATGTAAATGACATGTATTCTGCCTTGAGAAGCTGTGCTTTGCAAACCACTTATCTAAAGACGACTGGGGCTAAAAACACTATGGTACATTTGTGGGTCAGCCCGTTGCAACAGCACAGGAACATGTCTGTGATAAATAGAGAAGCAGGTGTAGGATTGCTATTAAGCCTCTGTGAAGTTCAGCGAGTCAGACGTTGTCTATTTCTGTTCTGTCTCTTTCACCCTCACTCCACTCTCTCTCACAACTGTTCTCACCAGTCTTCACATTAGTTATGAGAGTTGTGCAATAGAAGAAGGAGTTCCAGTGTCCCCACTACAGTTTGAGGGCTCTTTAAAGGCCACTGCTGCCAGTAGTTGATCATTTGCACCAGTATTTATACCATACCTTATTTTTGCCATTCTTTTTTTTTTTTTTCCCTCCATGCCAGTGATAGCCGTGGCCGGCAGCATTATGTTTTTGGGTTATCCGTCTGTACATCTGTCCCATGCTTGTGAACAGGATATTTTAAAAAAATGTCTCAAGAGAATTTCTTTAAATCTGGTTCAATTGTTCACTTAGACTCAGCAATGACTGATTAACTTCTGATGAGCAAAGGTAAAAGGTCAAGGTCACTGTTACCTTATTTGTCTCATTCTCATGAACGCAATATCTCAAGAACAGCAAGAGGGAATTTCTTAAAATTTGGCACAAATGTTCACTTGGACTCAATGATGACCTGATAAGATTTTGGTGGTCAAAGGTCAAGGTCATTCTGACCTTGTCTGCCTCATTCTTGTGATTGTGGTATCTCAAGAACACAAATGACACAAATGTCCACTTGGACCGAAGAATAAACTGATTAGAATTTTGTGGCACAAAATACACACAAATGTCCAGTAGGATAAAAAAATTAGGTGATGACATTTTATGTCCAAAAGGTCAAAGGTCAACTTCACCGTGACATCATAATGCTCTGCAAAACCACTTTTCTGGCCATAACTCAATGCCATATCTCAGGAACAGAAGGGGACACATTTGGTCAGATACGGAATTGGTGACACTAGTCTTAAAACTGTGCTGATTGTATAGGTCCTCTGTGTGTGAAGCATCCATGTTTCGGACTTAAATGGTAAGAAAAACTTGACTGGTCTGTGAAGGTTTACATCAACGGGGCGATAATTCTAATTTTTTTTTTTGAACTGCTGTTCAAAGGTCAAGAAAGAACCTTTACTCCTCACCTGTGACTAAGTATACAGATATGCAATCTAAGGAGTCCTACCAACCATAACAAAATAATGTTTTCTGTGGTCATGGTACAAATACAGTTTACAGTGACCTGTCTACAGATCACACACACTCAGAGGCAAACGCAATAAGTATAGCAAATAGGACCAGTTCACTGTAAACACACTGTATGTGACATTAAAGAAACTGATGCACTTTATTGTTACTAATCTGGTGTGTTTTATCCCCACATTCAGTACATTATCACACTACCAGACTAGAACCTTCTCTTGTGATGCCCCTCCCACTCCCACTCCCACTCCCACTCCCACTCCCACTGTTGGCTGTGTATTATGCATAGTTTATTATATAGCATTTAAGTTTATCCCCTGCATGGACTCCCTCCTCACATTCCCTGTTTGTGACAGCCTCACTCACTGTTTACAGTCTGCGACCGCTGTGGTCAGTGTTTACTTTTTTCCCCACGTCAGAAACATGTTTGTAATGTGGCCTCAAGCCATACTGTTTTCACAGCAATGGCTTCATCCACAGCTTGATTCTGTTTCTGTACAGTGTTCCCACAACAAGCTGCTGCTCTAAAGTCTCACATGATGATGTAAGAGAGGGATATTCTATGCAAGCAAATATTATAGATATTTGTTTTGAGCTTGAAAACTTGATTTGGCCTGAAGTGAAGGCCAAGTTAAGTAGCTGTGTTCCAGATGGATGAACTAAACAGGATGCACTTTTGTCAACTGATTGGACAGTTTGACTTCCTTTGATCGGATGATCATGAGGCAATGTGCTGATTGGCTTGTCAACTAAGGCAGAAAAACAGAATCTTTAAGACTTTGTGAAACCTCAGTGTCAAGTATTGCTGCACATATTTTAATTACAAATACACAAAATCTTTTTACAGCAACAAAATCTTTTTACACATGCAAATTATGTGTGCACAAAACATTTTCACACATGCAAAATATTGCTACAACTGCAGAACTTTGTTACACATTCACAAACTTGAATATGTAAAAAAAAAAATATCTGTGAACGTCATTTGTAAAGCTCAAAATATTAATAACCTTTATTTGCTCCAGTAGATTTCAGCCCCTGAAGTCTTGAGTCTCTCACTATTTACTGGCATGTTTGCAATATCTTCCTCTATCTTGTTTTTTTTCTCACACAGGCACACAGCCAATCCAGCTGTTTATCCTCGGCAGATTTACTCCCCATCACTAAGTTCTTGCTCACACAGTCACAAGATTTTCATTTTCTCCTGGCTGAGCTCTTAACCTCAGTGATTTGAAAACACACAGACAGGCCTGTGTTTATGCTGTGTGTGCTTTTCTCCTGGGCTTGTGCTCCTCCTCAGGCTACATGATTAGATTACATGAAATCAGACGGTGGTTCAGAGTGAAATATCTCAACAACCGTAGGATTGCCATGACGGGTCATGATTCCCAAAGGATAAATGATAAACATCTTGATGATCCCCTGAATTTTTGTCTAGTCTTTAAACATTGTCATTGTGAGCATGTTAGTTTGCTGACAAAGTGTTTACCTCGAGACAGTGTTGTCCTAGTGTACAGTCAGACGGAGGTGCTAGTGTTTTTGACTCTTAGGATACGTCCAACATGACTACTATTTCACTATATGCTACCTCATATTATATTAATTCTCAGTTTTAAATTTATACAATTTTAAACGCAATATGTCAAAAACATCTCAAGGGAATTTCTTGAAATTTGGCACAAATGTCTGCCTGGACTCAACAATGAACTGATTAGATTTTGATGGTCAAAGGTCAAGGTCACTGACCTTGTCTGTGTCATTTTTGTGAATGCAGTGTCTCAAGAATGCCGTAAGAGAATATCAGTAAACTTGGCTGAACATCCACCTGGACTCAACAATGGACTGATTAGCTTTTGATGGTTAAAGGTCAAGGTCACTGTGACCTCATTTGTCTCATTCTTGTGAATGTGATATGTCAAGAATGCTTTGAGGGAATTTCTTCAAATTTGCCACAAACGTCCACTTGGACTCAACAGTGAACTGACTGAAATTCAGTGGTCAAAATTCAGGGTTATGTTCATTCCATTCTTATTAATGAGATATTTCAAGAACACCTTAGGGGAATTTCTTCAAATTTGGCACAAACAATCACTTGGACTCAATAATGAACTGAAATGAATTTAGTGGTCAAAGGTCAAGGTCTTCGTGACTTCATAAAACATGTCAACTTCTGACATCATAATGTTCTGCAAAAACACTTTTTGGCCGTTATTCAACACCTCAACTCAGGAACAGAAGGGGAGACATTTGACACAGAATCGGTGACACTATTTGGTGCCCACCTTGAAATTGTGCTGATTATAGAGGTCTTCTGTACTGTTGTGGGGGAGATGTATGTGAAGCATCCAGGTTTTCACAGACAAACTTTATGTGCAACTTGACTGATTTGCAGAGGCATACAACTGCGTGGCTGTCATTCTAGATTTCACTGTTGAGCTTTAATTACACACACAAAATATCAACAGTCAAACTGAAAATGGAACTGAAACCTCATAAATCATATTTATGTTTTCTTGGAACAAATTGAATTGAACTTGAATTGATTTGGGTATGTGTGTGTAATGGTAGTGATTAAAAAACCCCACTGGAAACACTAACATGTTATTTGATTGCAGGCAACCAGACAAACTGAGAGTGGTGTGGATCAGGAGAAACAGACGTCACAGCACAAAGGTAATAAAGCAAAGAAGAAACTGATGATATTCATTCAAAAACATTCAAATAGCCAATAGTCTCTGTGGAGCTCATGGAGCAGAAATGGCTAAAACTATGAAATATTGTTCTGGATTTGAATGGTTTTTAGAGGATAAAGATTCTCTTTCTCCTCTATTTCCTGTATGTGCTCTGCAGAGGCTTTAAAATACAATCCATAGGAAACAAAGATCGTTAATCAGATTTTTTTGTGGTATGGCGTATGATGAGAGTGTGTCTATATCCCCAGCTCTGCTTGGAAGTCCATCCAGGCTGTGCTGATTTCAAATCACAAGTATTCAGCTCACACTTAAACATGTACAGTCCATGTTTACGCCATGTCCATGACTTTATCTGTATCTCTCTTTTCCTTTATGAATTTTCTGTATAAATTAGCTCAGAAACTGACAGCTAGTTCTTCATACCCGTCATCTGCCATGTTTGTTTACTCTTAAATCATGTTTGATCGTAAAGATTTGCAAGATTTCTGGTTTTTGAGAGTCAGGATTGGGACTGTTCATGAATGGAATCTGTTAGTGGATGGTGTGCTATTTTGCAGGCTGTTCCCATGCACTGTTCATATGTATACCTAAAACACAGAATCATGAGCCAGTAATTTGTACGTACACAAACAATGTAATTGTGAAGGCTGCATTCACATGACAAATGTGCTGACGGGAGTAAGAAAGAGAGTGGTAGAAAAAATGTGTGTAAGGAGGAAAGTTGGGGATGCGGATGGGTCAAACAAACACAGGACTTTCCCTCAGGAGCGTGGTGATTGTGTGAAACCAAGTGAGTTATTTTAAGGTGATGATGCCCAGTCATGATTTTCGTAAACCTAACCTACATAACGTCATGTTAAGTATGTAATTTGATGTGACAACTCCCAGTCATGATTGTCAACATAACTTAACATCAAGTACATAACATGATGTGACTACGCCCCCCCATGATGTCCCTAAACCTAACCTATGCAACTTAATGTTAAGTACGTAACGTGATGTGACGACACCCTGTCATGATATTCCTAAATCCAACCCATGTATCTTTACTTTCCTTAACCTAACCTACGTAAATTAACAGTAAGTATGTAAGTTAACATTAAATAGCCCTAAATTGTTGAGTGCGAATTTATAAGCTATAACATGAACCGTTGTATGTATTAGGTGAAGTTGTGTTTGGGCAAATTGTGGCTCTCCGCACACTATAAGAGCAAAACTATCACAATTATCATTAATTTACATTTTTATTTTATGTTAAGTGTGGAGTTTCCTACATTTTCCACATCTGGTAAGATTTGAATAATCTTTTATTATGGGCCAGCCTTTTAGATCCATCAAAAATCGGGGCTTTGGTGACGATTGTCCGGAGGGGGAAATTGGGCCCAAAATCAGCTTGCTTCTTTCGTAACGTGTGCCCGGCATTAGGCAGCAACTTGAGGACTCATTCCCTTGTTTCCGTTATCTTTTCTGTTAGCTCCACAGCTGGCAGCCGGGGATCAAAAACCCCTACAGAGGCCTGGTGCTATGGCAGATTCCAGAGAGTTTAGACATCACTGTAACACTCTTCAAGGTACGAGGTTAAGTCTCTTTGTATTTGAACATATGAATTCTTTGGCTTACAGATGGGAAATAGGTAAGCTAATTTGTTTGTCTGTCAATAGGAACCTACTGCAGAGGACTTTGAAGACAAGGACTGGACCTTTGTCATTGAAAATGTGAGCAGTGTACAGTACCTGCCTTATCCTTAGTTGTGATTTCATTTTATTTACTTTTATTGGAAAACAACATACTCTCTGAAAAGATATTTCCTATGTTCAGTCTTGACTATCATGTCCACTGATTTTGTTTATCAGGAAACAAAAGGCCGCAGGAAAGTGTTGGCATCAGCAGACGTTAATATGAAGAAGTTTGCCAGTGCCACGCCGGCCCAGTATGACTTAACACTGAAGCTCAAACCGCTGTCTGTCAAAGTGGTGGAAGCCACGCTGAAATTGAACCTGTCCAGTATCTTTCTCAAAGAGGGCAAGGCCACGTAAGTCATCAGCCCAGCAGCATTTCAGCATACTTTACTGAAAGCACCAAGTCTTCAGAGATGTATAGTTGTATTTCAGAATGTAATCAATACAGCTTTTTTTTGAAGCCCAATATTGATTATTTTTGACACAGATATTCTTAGATATCTAACGTTTTAAGCAGATTCTGTTTCTACTCTCCACAGAGATGAGGACATGCAGAGTTTGGCCAGTCTAATGAGTATGAAAATGAGTGACATTGGAAACCTTGACGACTTTAATGACAGTGATGATGAAGGCGGTGAGGAGAGGAGGGCCAGCTTTGGAACCGGACAAATTACTCATGTTACTGGTAAGACTGGGGACACACTTGAGGATCACTGGGCTTATTACACCAAATGAACATGCAATTACAGTCTGACAAGAAATCCTAATCTCGAGGCATTCAGGAGCTACTTGATCCAAATCCTGAAGTTCCTGATTCAAACGATAAATTTTAAAAAGCTTAAATTATTGAAATGATCTGAATGAGAGTTAACAGGGAGGATATGACTCCTCTTCCATCTGTTTATTATCATTTTCTATGAATGGGAATATGTATAAAGATCTGATTGAGTGATTTTAAAAAAAGATCCCAAATGTACCTAAAATGGCCAATCTGGAAATTCCACTGTTACATGCCTCTACTAAAACCTCTCTATATTTGCATCTGTCTATGCACAAGCTATGTTGAGATGTTATGATGTGGTTTGCTGGAGGTGTTGGGGTGCAAATGCATAAATCCAAAAGGATGTTCTAAAGTATACTCTAAAAGTTTAAAGTTTTGTTAAGCGGAGATAATATCTTTTTTTTTTTTTTTTTTTTAAAGCAAAATGATGTGAAATACAAGAGGGCTCCTTTGACTCAGTGTGAGCTGCAGTACCACATTCAAAGCTCTATTCATTTCCAGAGGGTAAATTTTTTTTATGTTTTGCGATGTAAATGTTTTGCCCTTTATTTTATTATCTGTTGCTTTGCTGACAGACCGCTGGCTAGCTGTGTTAACATGGGGAACCATAGTGCCCATGGTCCACCCTCCAGTCTCCACTGGTTAGCTAATGTTAGCCTTGCCCGCTCGGCACTGCACACCACAGGGGTCGGGTGGGAGTTAGCTACTGGTGCTGCTCATTCAGCAATTAAAGCGAGTAACCCTCACCTGGTGATAGCATAGGATTGCTGCTATACAATCCTGCTATACCCGAGGTATCCCTGGTGAGTAAACTGCTTCATTTTAAGATGCAAAACCCCTTTAGTACTGTTAACTATGTTAGCATCACTAGCCATGCTGACATAGCTAAAGGTGCTAACAGATCTAACAGTATTAGCTGAAAGGGTTTGAGGCTCAAAATTGAGCTGCTTACTCACTGGGGCAACCTGTAGGGAGACCAGGGGAGTGGGCCCCATATTTCTACAGCAACGCTTTTAGGTCTGGACGGTGTTACAAGCAGTAATCGTTGAATGAATGGTGCCACAAGCATATGTTAGCTCCTGTTGGTGCCCAGTGCAGTAAAATGAATAGTGGAAAAATTTACCTCGAGACCGGCAAGTATAATTGGCCAAAAATATTCCTGGCCATTACCCAACTGACGGTTAACGGTTGACATCTCTAATACTGAGATTTTTCATATAGACCTTGTAGTTGCAGAGAAATGCTAAGTTAATTTTGTAATTAGTTTGTAATTAGAGAGCAGACCTAGTGAATAAGAGCAATGGAGAGAAGACCTTTCACTCTATCGGGACAGCAGAAATGCTTCAACATTACAGCGGTTAAAGAGTGAAGTTTATTCCCTCTACAAACCCAACGACAGCTGGGTTTAATTTTATTCTGTCATCAAGTTATTCTCAGGGGTTAATTAGCTACAACTGATATAATCTGCCGCTGGCAACGTCTGTCAATATAAGTAGGGAAAGTGAAAGCAGTGTAAGATGAAAATAAAAAAAGCTGCTTTCTAAACGTTTCAAGATTCAAGATTCAAACTTGAAAGTTCCTGAGGGGCAATTTGCTCTACAGACAGTAGTCCAACACAGATGAATACCATACATTGCACACAACAAAACATCAAGATCCGTATCCCCTTCACTGTCAATGTGAATCATGGGAAAAGAAAAAAATTTTTGTTTAAAAACCAATAGCAGATAGAACGTAACAGATAGCATATGATTTGTATCATGCCCTTTGTAAATATAAACACCTTCAGCTTACCCTACTGTAAATACTATTTTGTGTACATTCTTTTAAAAAAATGTTTTAATTAGGGTTGCACCCATTCCTACCATCCTGGCGACAATAGAAAATGTGTTTGTTCATAATTTTAATGCATATTTATATTGGTTATTCTGCTTTGTCAAATGCCTGTTTTTTGGTAATCAGGGTGTCTGCAGGTCCTTAACAAGTCTTAAAATGTCTTTGAGTTTGTGAGGTATTTATTGCAACAAACATTTTATGTTGTTTCATTTTTTCCTCCACCTTTGATTTCTTTTTTTTTTTTCTTTTTTTTTTTTTCAAAATGAGTCAAGCACTTCTGTGTGAAGGTCCACATTTCTGATGTTACAAATCTGTAAACCTACCAATAAACCTAATACTGTCTTTTTACTTTGAACTTGCACCTACCTGTTGGCAAAATGTAGATTAACCTAACTCACTCTAATAACCATATTCCTAGATAAAACCCAGCATTGCCTCAGCATGGGACTACATTGATACTACTGACCTTTATACGTAACCTTCAGGGCTTTAATAATAACAGACAACAGATGATTGGTTAAAAATCTTAAAAGTCTTAAATCTGGTTAAATACTATCTTGAAAAAGTCATTTTTAAGCATTAAATTTAGGTGTCTGGTACCTCTAAACAGCCTGTTAATACAGTGTTTGTGATATGATTTTTCTTTTGAAGATTCTAATTCTAATCTCAACATCTGATAAACACAGCCACGAGTATACTGACACCAGCTTTACCCTGCACATGCCTCCAAAGAAGTCTGTTCTAAATAAAGTGTTGCTGGGCTACATTTAGTCATGTATACTGCAACATGCAACTTCCACACTACAAGGTCTAATTAATTCTGGGAAAGACTCGACACCCTGCCATGTTGTCAACCTCAACTCTGTAGGGTCAAACAAGGATGTCCCTGGTCACCTTTTTATTTCTCTTTGAACTGTTTTTCTGAAACTTTTGCTTCCACTTTTGTTTCCTATTTAAAACCCAGTTCCCTTTTCATATAATCTTTCTGTCTGCTGTTCCTTTTTCTCTTTATAACAGCCTCTGGTTCTTCTAGCACGAGAGTACATGATCTGGCTTGGAGGCCTGCAATTGAATCAGGCCCCACAGGTAACTGCATCTGTTACCCGATTTACTCCTCCCAACCATATCGCCAGAGTAGATGTTGGCATTGTACATTCCTGCAAACTGTGCAATTGTACATTTGTACCTTATTATGTAGTGGATACTTTGAAACTTTATGTTTCTTTACATTTCAACAATGATGTGGTTAATATGTGGCACCATCCTTGCTGGAAACACGGTAGTGTCTCAGTAAAAACAACAGCTATTTGTGGCACTATCCTGGCAGGAAATGTAGTGATGTTTTCGTAAACAGAAACAACTGTTCTCAGTGACACTATCCTGGCTGGAATTGCCGCGTTGTCTAGGTAAATAAAGAACAACTACTTTCCACTACTTCGTGACACTATTCTGGCTGGAATGGTTGTCTTGGTAAATAAAATAAAAAACAACTGTTCTTAGTGACACTATCCACGCTGGAAATGTGGTGATGTCTCGGTACAAGCAACTGCTTTTTCGTGGCACTATCCCAGCAGGATATGCGTCTATGTCTTGGTAAACAAAAACAACAGTTGTGGAAACACAGCCGCTGGAAACACAGCAATGACTCGCTAAAACACAACCAGTTTTGTTGCTTGGTGGTTTGAATAGCAGTCTGCAGCTAGGCAGGTGTCTCACCTAGACGTCACGCCTAGATGTGACGCCATACTGCCACACCACGTCACTTCAGAAATGTAACGTATCTGTGGTTTGCAGAAATGTACAATGCATTTTTTTCTAGTTTTTGGGCTGCTCCTCCACCTTCCTGATGGTACACTACCCCCCTCACGATCCCCCGACACCCCCCAAACACACACACACACACACACACACACACACACACACCACATTGCACAGTATTTGAAATTGTATTTTTTGAATTTGCTTAAGTAGCCTAGTATATTTTTGATAACATGAAAATAACATATCGGAGTACTCAGAAACCCACTCTTTTCATCTTATTCCTCTTCCTCTTTTCACTTCCTCTCCTCGTGTTTTCTCATATCTGCTGCCAACTGTCACTTTCATCTGCACATATTTATTCTGTTTTTTTCTGCTCCTATCTTCTTCATTTGTTCTTTCCTTTCAATCCTTCATTTAATCTCTCTATCCCCAACCTTTCTCTTCACCCTGTCCTTCCATTCTACTCATCTCTTATCTCTCACCCAGTAACCTCAGAGATGGATTGGAAAACGTCCTCTGGCATTTCCTCCACCATCTCGGTTCCATCTCGTCCTCCTCTGCCCGAACCCCCAGACCCCTCTGTTCCATCCTTTTTACACACACGACCACCAAGCACTGCCCAGCAGGCTCGGCCCTCCCCCTATGCCTACTCACTGCCAGCCTTTACAATTGCTCACCCTCCTGCACTTCCCAAAATCTTCCAGCCCGCTGCCGGATCAGGTATACGTCAACAGATACTCCTTATCCTGTGTCGATTATTTTGGTTGTAATTTTGTAATTGTGTAATTCTCCTATTGTGACTTAAGTTTAAAAATAGAAAAAAAATTCTATCTACCTATCTTCTTATTACAGGAGCAATTCCTAAACTCATGGTTATGTCCTATCCTGTCTAAGACCTCTTATCTTATCTTATCTTATCTTAACTTCACTTCACTTCACTTCACTTCACTTCACTTCACTTCACTTAAGTTAAGTTAAGAAATCCTAACTATAACCTCACTTCCCTATAGTGATAGACCCAGCTTAGATGTCAAGCAAACGACTTTAAACATGACGTTTATTGTAGACTTAAAACTGAAAGATACAAACAAATGCAGTTCTGTTGTAACGGGCTGGTGCTGTAGTTGAGCATGTAGTAGGCCTGCTGTAGTTTGCTTTTAGGCTTTAGACTTTGACCTGCCTTAAGCCCAGTTCAGACCAAGATTCGTGGTGCACAGGCAACTACTTGCAATGTGCGGTTCTGCAACGTTCTAATAACGTGCCGGTTCACACCAATGCGACTAGATGAGACAATGTATCATCTCTATGCAACAACTCTCTATACCTCTGTTCTGATTTCCACCTTTTCATGCTTATTTTGTGGTTGAATATAATTTCTAGCTTCTCAAAATATTAATGAGGATAGTGATATTAGATTAGTGATAATAGTGAAAAACATAAAAACGAGCATCAGATGGAGCACCTGCAAATGAGGTCTGTGGTCAATTTGACTTGATCAGCGGACTTCACTACAAGCTGATTGGCTTAGACGCAGGCGATGTGCTTTACATTCTAAAAAACAGCCGCCGGTAATTCACACACCACTGCAACTGCGAATCATTGGTCTGAACTGGGCTTTGAAATCAGTCTGACTGTACCAGTTTTAGATTTTTTAATAATATCCATAGCCAAGGCATTATGTTATCAGGTTGTCCGTCCATTTGTTTGTCGGTATGTACATACGTATGTCTGTATGTACAGTATGTCCATCCATCCCATTCTTGTGAATGAAATATTTCAGGAAAGCCTTAAGGGAATTTACTTCAAATATGGCACAAACATCCAATTGGACTAAAGAATGAATCGATTAGATTTTGGTGGTCAAAGGTCACTGTGACCTCACAAAACATGTTTTGGGCTATAACTCAAGGACTTGTACACTAATTATGACAAAATTTTGCACAAATGTCACACAGGATTAAATCTTGGAGTGAAGTGAAAAGATCAAAGGTCAACTTCACTGTCAGCAAAAACACTTTTCTGGCCATTACTCAACACCATATCTCAGCAACAGAAGGGGGGGAGATTTGTTCAGATACTGAATTGGTGACACTAATCTTGGGTGTCCATCTTGAAACTGTGCTGACTGTATAGATCTTTTGTGCAGCTTCAGTGAAGATAAGTGTAAAGCATCCATGTTTTAGAATTTGTAGTTTCTTCGCAGCAACGTTCATATTTGAAGCATTGTCAACTGTCATGACTACATGAGTCTGGACAGACAGGGATGTAAACTGCAACTTGACTGGCTGGCAGAGGCTTACAACCACGAGGCAGTAATTCTAGTTACTGTTAGACCTAGGTTCTTGAGATTAAGTAAAGAGAGCAAGCCCATTATTTTAAACATGTGATCTGGAGTTATGTAATATGACATACATTTTTAATTGATCTGTGGCACCTCCTGCTGTGCTGATAAATCAGTATGCCCTTCTTTTGAAGATTTGAGCCTTACACAGGCCTATAATCCTTTTCTCCATTAGTATCAGTTTGAAATTTTCTCTTCCATTTGCACAGCCACAGTCTGCTGTCACAGTAAATTTGTGGCTTTTGGCTTTTCTCCATCCTCATCCAGACAGGACTGTTGCCAGGCCAGTGAAGTCAAGATGAATAGATTGCTCTGTTATGCTCTAATCTGTGTTGAAAAGGAAAGTGGTTTGCAAAGGAAAGCTTCTCTACATCGTAGTTATATGGTACAGCAGTGAGTGATATTCTGTCAGTGTTAGACTGATGTCAATTTGAAGATTGATATGAATGATGTATGTATGGTATGTAGACTAAGTACCAGGCTTCATCCTTTAATCTTGTCATTTATTTCCACTGCCTGTTACCTTCCCATGAAGCAAAAGGTGCAGACAACCTTGCACTGAAGTCAGTTTAAAATGACTGTGTAAGGCCCTGATCACACAGAAAGCGTTTTGCAGGTTGCAAAACATGAGGTGCACCATACTGCCCCCTTTTTTTTTTTTTTTGAAAAAATGCCAAAAAACACTTGCTACGCCTTTTTATTGTTGCCAAGCAACCACCCCATCACCTCCTTACCCTAACCTTCCTGTGTAATTAATCTGCCGTTTATTTATTTATTTCACAGTAATTAGTTACTAAAATGGACAGGCAGAGGGAACTTGCTGTAACTCTGGTTGAGGGTGAGAGGCTGTTTGCAAATAGTTTGTTGGGCACAGGGAAATGGAGATCTGTGTGGGTACATGAGGCCATGATAAAGAGGGTGGATCACATCCAGGAGCTTCGCTTCGATGATGGCCATTTCCAGGCATGTTTCAGGATGACTTGAGGGCAGTTTGACAACCTGCTGTCTATGGTCGGGCTTAGCATAACAAATATAAATACTAACTACAGGGAGTCCATTAGTCCTGCTGAGCGACTGAGCACCACCAGTTTCTCCTCCATTTTTTTTACCAACTGTAAACTTGTTGTCGTGACCACCACAGAAGGCCCACCTCTCAAATCATCCCACTGGACAATGGGAAAAAAGCAGAGATGACATAGGGCGCTTTTCTGCACTGAGTCAAGTTTGAAGTTGAGTTCAGAGCGCTCCAGCAAAAACACCAGGCGCCTAGAGCACAGAAACATGAGGCATGTAGCAACGCAAAAACAGCAAGCAAAAGGCTCCATCCACATTAAAAATAATTACAAAGAGCCGCCTCAAGCTGCTAAAATGCTTTCTGTGTGATCAGGGCCTAAGATGACGATAATATGGTGAACTACTGTATAAGGCTTTAAGTATTATTTAAGTTATTATTGGAGGGTTTAAGCCCATTAGGCTTAGGTGCAGGTTTTTTAAGTCTTGTTAATTCTTATTTCCTTATATGCCCATCTGCCTGTTCTGTTCAGTTTTGTTAGCTGAATGGTTTTACTCCGGGTGTAGACATCTAAACTGTTTCTTGTTTCCCAAGAAATATAATAACAGGAAAAACTAGTTAAATTCTAGGTGTAAACCAAAGGGGCTGACATTTACAAAAAATACATATCCCTATTAGAAATATCAGTTCCTTATGTAAGTACTTTATGGATGCAATTCTCAGAGTCAGCAGGGGTGCAAAACTCAGCAGCACAATGGTAACTTTCTTCTGGCCCACCAAATGTATCTATTGTAGGCCTTAACCATCACAACAAGATGTCTGCCACCAGCTTTACATGGAAACACTTAAACGATTGAACATGAAGATGCAAAGTGTTTGCTTAAAATGCCGTTTGCTGGAACACCTGGAATCTCAGTATGATAAAATTCCAAGTGAAAGCCCACCAAAGGGTACAAGAACATTGGATTCATACTTTTTATCGAAGGCACTTACCTGGGTGAAATACTGGCAGAGATGGTAGCTTATGATAGATTTACACTCAACAGAATGGCAAGATGTTCTAATGTTTATTAACATAAATGGCATTACTTTGCCTTAATAATTATTAGTAACACCAAATAACATACTACAAATTAAGTCATCAGTTTGGGAATGCATTGGTTTATGCATAACTCTCCTTGTTGCATTTACTGCTGCTTGAAATATGACATATGCGTTTTGACTTTAGCTGAAGTTATACCTTAAAAACAAGTCAGTTTTTGGGATTCCTAGTTTTGTGTAATTCTACTCTTGGGAAAAAAGGTAAAACTAAGTATTTTTAGTTTTACTTACCATTTTTTCTGCTTTTGGTTTGTCTTCCTGCTCTCCCCTTTCCACTTTCCTCTTCTGCCATGTCCTGTATCGATCTTTTCCTCTCAGCTCCTCGAAGGCCCCATAGCTTCCACAGTGACTTCTCTCCAGCTGAGGGCTTGGAGGCTTTCTCTACCTTCACCCCTTCTAAAGCAGTCTCCACCTCTTTTCTCTCTTCTACACCCTCTGATCCATCTCTCCATCATCCTGCTTTCTCTGATACCTCACAGACAGGTATTACATAATTCAGTTCAAAAACAGTAATTGGTTTCTAATTGACACAAGGTTTTCACAGACCCTTAAAAGCAATGTTTGCATGATATCCAACAAATTTTCTCCCCATGAATGACATTATGTTTTTAACGTACAGCTACTTAATGCAGAGATTGAGAGATGAGATTAGGTTTAGGCAACCAAGTTACTGTTGTTAGGTTTACGAAAAGAAACACAGTGAGGATGTACCTTAAAATGACCCAAAGTTCACATGGATCCGAGCACCTGACTCCAGGGTTAAGTCCCGGGCGAAAGTCTGCTTTTTTGTGACCCATCCACCACCCAAACCTGCCTCCTTATAAGTGCTCTGGATTGTTTACAGCCATCAGCGCATTGGTCACGTGATTGCAGCCTTTCAAAATACGTGGGTTATGTACAACTTTGGGTGCACTACTTTTTGTAGGAAAACATTTTAAAAATTTGTGAGAACTGAAAAAGGCATTGAATTTATTAACCTAAAAATAAGGCCTTAATTGCTGTTAAATTTTCTTAACTCAATCTTTCAAAAGTCTTAATACATGCCAAGACATGGAAAGTAGGATGTTATGAATCTTTTTTTCTGTCATTGCATTGTAAAATCTCAGAATAACTGGTAACATCTTATCTTTTTTGAATAATTTACCTAATGCCTCTTGCATTAACGCCATGCAGATCAGGACAGCAGATCCACTGTCTGCTTGCTAGCTGTCACTGAACCTAAATTCAACGAAACTGGCTATTTAACCAAGATTTTGTGGCATGGCTAAAACTGGTTCATACAATGCGCGGTGTATTCCGTGCAAAAAGTTTGTCAACCTCAGTATGATGGCAATCAGTGCAGTTGATTCCCACATGCAGAGGGAGAAACACAAAATCCCCCAAGAAAACTCGCCAACGAGCGACAGGTATTTCCCAGCTCTATTTTATTCTCATCCCTGCCACACCTTTAGCTCCATCTCTAACAGTTGCACAAGGGTCAGCAGCCACAGATCTCAGGACAACTTTCAAGTGTATGCCCACACAAAAAGCACTGTGGTGTTCAAACACAGTGACAAAACTCCAATCATTCAAGCCAAATGAGTCAAGTCAAATATTCCTTCAAAACAAGTATGTTCACATTTTTTCCCTTTAATTTTGTTCATTGTAATATTGGTCTGTAAATTTCATTCCAGTTGCATTAAAAACGTATTTAAAAAGCCTTAAATTTAGCTAACCTCAAGCTGTGGGAACCCTGTGACAAAACTATCCAAAATATAATATGGTGCTGTTTATTGGTGTTGATTTACTTTAAGGGCTTAATGCTGCATCCACATTGAATAGAAAAGACAGACATGAACTCCTACTTCTTAAAAATATCTTTAGAAAGCATTAAAGGGATAGTTCATATTTTTTGAAGTGGGGTTGTTATGTGTACTTTATCAATAGACAGTATATTACATACAGTAGATGTCAGTCGGCACGCCCCCAGTTTGGAAAAGCAGGCTGGAGCCCGACAAAGAGGCTAAGCAATCTACTGCTGTGGAGGAGTCAGCATCAAAACATATTTTAGCCACCTAAAAAAGTTCCACCTAAAAATATTGCTAAAAGAACTGTTTTTCCTAATAGAGTAGTAGAGTCTAACAGTAAGGACAAAGCAGTGAAAATACTATATATATAGCATTCACTTAAACTGATCCCCTCCACAGCAGCAGATTGCTGAGCTTCTATGTCGGATTCCAGCGTGCTTCTCCAAACGGGGGGCATGCTGACTGAAATCTACTATAGATAATACTCAATCCCGTTTCAAAAATCTGAACTATCCCTTTAAAGAAAGCACCTTTCGTCTTGTTTTTGTTATTTAGCCAAGTCCAGGGCTGCGGTTGCAGCAGTTTTCATTAAAGCTGGGGAAATCGATGGTCACCATATATTATTTTACATGTATATAGCTTGTTGAAATTGCACTTTTTCAAATCACAATATGGATGCAGCATTAGTTTTAGCATACTTTTGCTCTGCCATTTTTCATCACTACCCTCTTTTTCTTTTCTTTTATTCTTTCTGTCTTCATCTGTCAGCCTGTCCCAGTGCGTGGAGACCACAGAATTTTCCGTCTTTTTCTTCTGTGTCCTCCTCTTCCTCCTCATCCTCAGCTCCTGTCAGCTCCTTCCCTTCTATTCCTCCACCACCTCCTGCTTCCAGACAGCCCAAAGCCCGTCTCACCTCTGTGGGCGAGACAGGCTTTGCCCTCACCAGGCCCACCAGCCTGCCGTCTGCCCCTGAGACAGGTACAGGGACAGTTCCTGTCAGAGGCTTTCAGTTTCTTCACCTGTTACTGTGCCTTTACTTGTGTTTATCCCTCCATCTTCCCCTGTTCTTTTCCCCTTCTCCTTATTTATTCCAGCTTCCTGGCAGAGTGAATGGAGGCCTCCTAAATCTCAGGCCCCTCTAGCACAGCCTGCCCTCTCTCCTAAGTTTCTGCATCCCTCTGCCAATGATCCTGGACAGCCTGCAGTACTGCAGAGACAGCAGACAGAGACGCCATGTAAAGCTGCTCTACCTTTAAACCAACTCAAGCCTGATATCCTCCTGTTATTCAGCCTCAGCCTCCCTGCTGTACTCATGTGTCCTTTCATTCATGTTCTCTGTTTTTATCTAAACCCAGAGCCTCCTCTGCTGTGCTAACGTCTCATTTGCTAATATGCTGCTTTGATTCCTCCGCACTGATTCAGCATTCACATGAGTTTAGATGGACTATGCCCATGCATAGTTTAAAATGTCAAGACATTACTTAAAGACTCAGACTGATTCAGGTTTTCTCACATGCTGTATGTAATCCACTGCTGGATATTCATGCTCTGAGCAGTTGGTGTGAATAACACATTTTATATACACATCCTACATGAGAACAATCTCCTTGACAAATTAAAGGGTAAATCTGGTGATATTCTGTACCCTTCTTCTTGTCAACAACTCTCATGTGCAGAGCCACAACAACAATGCATTGACCTACTAACAAGTATTGTGTGTGACTATCAAAGCCTGATATGTCCCCTTCCTCTGTGCCACAGAGCTCCTTTGTTGTCTAGTAACTGTTAAAAACACATCAGTGAGCTACACTGTTGTACTGGGTTACATGCTCCCTCATTATTATGAACACACAGTGTAGTTTATTCTGACTCAATCCCACATACAATGTCCTGCTGCTACAAATACTCACTACAACACCTGAAAATAGTCCCCAACAATTGCATAATTTCCTCCCGTTATTGCAAGTATTAATTTTTTTTTTTAAATACAGTGTCCAGCCATTGTAGGAAATTATTTAGCATTATTAAAAATGAAACTATTTATTTATTTATTTATTTTATCTGTTTTTAAAGATTTATATCTTCAGTAGGAACCAACATAAGTTGCTTTTACATACATCATGTGAACAAACGAGTGCCCCAGCAACATATTTTCTTTCTATGTTAATGCACTGTCAGATATTATAAAACAGGCAGCAGAATTCCCTGTCTAATAAATTAAGTAATTGATGAGAATGTGTTTGTGGACACACTGTAAGAAGCGGGAAGGGCATTGTCGCTTTTTTGTAATGGTTTTGTCATGTCTACATAAGTCTGCAAGGAACAACAACAGCTAAATTCAGTATTTTTTTTTTTTTAAAATTGGGCTCTATTTTCTCATGTTTTGTGTCTAAGTGACTAATGGGAAGAACAATTTTTGAAATTGGTCCAGTACTGAGCAAAGGGCAAAACAGGCTGTAATTTAACCACAAGGGGCAATTGTGCACTGTTAATGTACATTCACTCAAAGTGCTTGTTTTTGCCACTGATAGCCTCAGATTAGTATTATGAGTGTTTGACAACATTATTGAAAGGATGTTGACAGAGGTAGACCTTTTTGATAAGATCTTTTTTGTTTAACTAGAAACAGCCCTGAAATCGCTATCACTATACCCACCAGATTTCTTTTAAAAAAACAGTAATTTTAGCGTGTATACAGCCAGCATATTTTCACATCGTAATGGATGATTTAGGGGTTTATTTTAGTCAAACCAAAGTCGATGATATTTGATTCAGTGGAAAGACAAACCAAGACGGCTTTTATGAGTTTTATTTTGCTCCTGTCGACTTTGAATGAAGTTTGTTTTACGATGATAAAATTGCTGTTTATTTAAATGGAATCTGGTGGATCTGGCAGAAGTGAATTAGGTCTGTTTTTGATTAAACAAAAGGACCTTACACTTTAACAAAAAGGTCTATCTCTATAGGGGTCCTTTCCATAATGTTGTCAGACACTTAGAATAACAATCTGAACCTGTCAGTGGCAAAACCAAACAATGGACGTAAATTGATAGTGCAAACAAAAATATGGGAAATAGGGTCCAGGTTGAAAAATGTACCCTTTAATGTTACAGACTTCTGTCTCCAAATTACACAAAAGCATTACTTGTACACACTGGTTCCCAACCTGGGGGTCCCGATCCCCACTATTGGGTCGCCAAAGGCCTTCTTGATTTTAAGGGGTTTAAAAAATGTTTTAAAAGATATAAACATTAGGCCTTTATCTCAGCATTTTATTCATTTCCGTGATGTAAACTAAATGAAATTGTTATTTTTGAAGTCCAGATTATTCAAGGTCTAAACTTAAAAATTACACAATTATAACAACCAAAGAGATGATAGAATGATGGCCGAGCCTCAGGGATGTATGATTGTTAAAGTTAAAAAAAGTTAAGAAAGCAATGTCACATACTCCATGTCTTGACAAGAGCTTAAGAAAACTTATAATGCTAGCCTTTCAAATGATAATTAAGTTATTACAGCGGCTAAACAAATCTTGTTTTTGCCCTCTCTGTATAATTAACCTGTGGCAGCCTTCACATTAATATGACAGCGTTCAATGCAGACCTCGGCGTTGGGGTTGTTACAGAAATGTTACTGGGTCTGATCTACTGTGACTTCAATTGTGACTGCTACAGAAAAAGTGAATTATGCAAACATGAAAACAACATGTAAAATTGCCAGCATGATTAAGCAGGTTCATGTCTGAAAAGGGTGTACAGAAATAATCTTTTCACTTCCTGGGCCCAAACTGTGTCCATCCCATTCTTATATGATGTTTTTTGCCTCTGGTTCCTCTTATGCTGCTTCTGTTGGTCCTTTTCCAAGTACTGCACTACCTGCTCTCTCTGTCATCTCTCTGTTAGTGACTGCTACAAGAACTAACACTGGAAAAAATGACTGCTGAACTGATTTTGGAAAGCACACTTTAGTTATGTGTCACTGATATTCCGCCTTCCTTTCCCTCCACTCTACCCTCTTTCTTCTCCTCCTTCCCATCATCCCTCTGCCCTATTCTGCTTCCTCCCTGTCAGCTTCATTCTCTCTGCCCACTGGTCAGTCTATGGAGCAGAAAGCCCAGGGAGGGGCTGGATTTGTTCCTTCCTTGAGACCCCAGGTCACCCCTGCGATAGAGTCTTCTTTAAGTCCTCCCTTTGCTCCTGTGCTCTTTGGGCCTCCTTCCTCTCAGCCTCATATAGCCCAAACTGCCATAACCTCACACAGTGACCAAGATGCAGGTACAGAATCAGAAAGGAGCAATGATCCACATTGTTCCTACTTGATTAGAATTAGCACTGAGTGACTCAATCCCATCACTATACAAGCACATGTCTCCCCCTTCTGGTTGTTTGCATTAAAGCAGCTAAACACTTGATTCTACACAGGTAAAAAGTCACTCTGTTTATGCTGTGCTGTTGTGGTGGCATATGAACATCATCTTTCAGCTTATTATATGTGATCTCTTCTATGCTTTTCTTTTGTTTTAGAGTTCAAAAGACAGTTGAGTACGCTGAGTGAAGAGGACAACCAGTGTACAACACCTACAAGTGAGTGTGGACACAAAATGCAGTGCAGAATAATAAGTGACACCTATATGCATTGACTACATGGCTAACTCTATATAATTATATGTTGTTCAGGCCCTGATCCCAGAGCGCCGGCCAGCTGGAGGCCAGAGCTGTCCAGGGCCTCAGAACGGAAAAGAGATGCACATTTTGGAATCGAGGTTGTTAAGGCAACAGCAGGGTGAGTAAATAGAAAAGGCTGCCTTTAATCAGGTGTGGTGTTTCTTAATAAATGGTGTGGTTGGCATGGCTGTAAAGGAATAGTCCACCCTCAGGTACTCCAACACTGTTAATGACATCAATTTGTGGCATCAGATGGATTAAAAGCTAGGAGGATACCCTCAGCTGTTGGTGGAGCTGCCATGAGCAAACTCTATTCACTGATGAAGAACATGTCATCGGGTTGAAAGGACTCAAAAAAGTAGGAGGACCTTGATTTGGTATTGTTTTGTCAAAAGTTCTTATTTATTTACAAAGTATTTTTCAAAATAAAAGGAAGAAAGTGCTTAATGAAAATATTTAAGCATGAAAGATCTAACAGGCAGAATAGTGACAAACACCAGAGCAACAAAATGGAGTTGATAAAACAGAAACAAGATCAACAATAGACAAAATGATCACATAAGAAAAGGGATTCTGTGAATCTTGCGAAGGTTTTTGAAAAAGACAGCTGATCTGGAAAATGTATCCAAAGTTAAGGGGAGAAGCAAATATTTTGTCTCTCTTTATTTTAAGCCAACATCTGGGAATAACCAGGAGACACGGGGTAGCTCACCTGAGGGATTATTAGTTCTTATAAGTACATGAGGACCCAATTTAATCTTTGGAAAAAGCCTGATTGCATAAGATTCTTGATATGAAATGAAACATCCAGAGAAGAATTAAATGTGACAGCTAAATTCTAGAGTGTATAGAGAATATTCTAAAGTGTACATCTTAATATTTTAGTTTAAAGTTAAAGTTCAACTTTGTTATTTTTCATCCTGGACCCCATTTTCCCATGTTTTTGTGTCAGAGTAACTAATGTGAACAAGCAGTACAGTAATTTTAGCGTTTATAGAGCCTTACTAGGTGAATTAAGGGTTTATTTCAACCCAACCAGAGCTGGTGATTCTTGGAACAGTTAAAAGATGAACTAAAATGACTTAGGATTTTTTTTTTTTTCATTTCTCTCAACTTTGAATGAAGTGTGTTTTACGATGTTAAAATTACTGTTTATTTAAATGGAGTCTGGTGTGTTTGAGGATGGTGATTTTAAGACTGTTTCTGTTTAAAAATAAAGGATCTTACTCTTTAACAGGTCTATCTCAGTAGGGATCCCTTCCATAATGTTTGTAGATACTAATAACAATCTGAGCCTGTCAGTGGCAAAAACAAACACTTTAAGTGGTGCACAATTGCCCACAGGGATTACATTGCAACCTGTTTCACTGTGACTAGCTGCAGTGCTCTCACTCAAAAATGGACCAATTTCAAAAACTGTTATTTCCATTTGTCACTTAGACACAAAAATGTAGGAAGATAGGGTTCAGGTTCAATCAATCAATCAATTTTATTTATAAAGCCCAATATCACAAATCACAATTTGCCTCACAGGGCTTTACAGCATACGACATCCCTCTGTCCTTAGGACCCTCGCAGCGGATAAGGAAAAACTCCCCAAAAAAACCCTTTAACGGGGAAAAAAACGCGGTAG
>NC_065522.1:5150147-5222579 GCF_006386435.1 Epinephelus moara | reverse complement strand
TAATAAGGCACTATGAGCTCTCTAAGATATGACGGAGCTTGACCATTTAGAGCTTTATAAGTTAACAGTAGGATTTTAAATTCAATTCTGGATTTTACAGGGAGCCAGTGCAGAGAAGCTAAAACAGGAGAAATATGATCTTGTTTCTTAGTTCCTGTTAGTACACGTGCTGCTGCAGGTTGAAAAAGACAGAAGTTAAAGACAGACTGCTGCTCGGTCTTTTGAGCACTCTCAGGGCCAATAATAAGGGCCTCCGTTTAGTTTGAACTCATAGAGTCCAGGCAGGGGTTTAGGCTATTTGAACTGCCGAGATCATAGACTGTATGTAAAGATGGACGACATGTCTCCGCTTACCCCCACTGTACAGAGGTGAAGATAGATTATCCCGGATATGGCTGCTGCCATCTTGCTGTGGTGGACATAATTCGAAGTCAGAGTCTACAGTACAGTAGCGATCTCCATGACATCAATTTTCCCGCCCATACTCCCGTGCGACCAATCTTGAGCAGTGCCACTTCAGGCAAGTCCACCGATTGGCTCACTTAGTTGTCAATCATGTTGTAAACTCCCTGTTTTCTAGCATTAAATAACTAATTCAAACCAAACTTATCAGAAAAAACAAATACTTCAACGTACAGCAGAGTGATAAAAACTACCTTAAAGCCACTACAAGGAACTTTTAACTGGATATGCAAAAGTCTCTCGTTTCTGCTGATGTCTGTGCGTGACCTACAACAGCAAATGAGACCATCGGTGTGAAGATAAGCTAAGTAGTGTATATCCATACCTTTAGGAAACTGTGTCCGGGTCCGCCACAGGTCGCTTCCGGGACGAAGCGGTTTACAGCACTCAGATGGCACACTTCATCTTACCTAGCTGCTTACATTTAGTTACCCTTATAAATAGTCGCTATTCCTCCTCCTCGACCTGACGTCCATGGGGAGTTAAAATAGCAGCAGTCAGCGGGTAAAAGTTCTGTGAAAGCTCTGGACTCACCAACAGTCAGCCACGTCTCAGTCACACAGAGAAAATCCAATCCTCGGGAAGTCAGGAAATCCTTCAGGATAAACGTTTTGTTCGCTAGCGATCTAGCATTTACCAGCCCAATCCTGGCAGGAGCCGGTGGGTCCACGGCGTTAGCTGTCCGGGGAGCCACACACAGAGGCCGCAGGTTGCACAGATTCACCCCGCGCCAGCGGGGACGAGGAGAGCAGGGGCCGCGGGGCTGGAACACCTCATCCGGGCCGACGACAGGTACCAGCCAGGCGTCGACAGGGTCCAGCGAGTGCCGAGAAATAAAGAGGCGAGGCACCGCTCCATACTCAGTCCAAGAAGCCGTGGAAGTGCTCGCCAAACAGGCCTTCAGCCTTACCAGCCGACCGCTGCGTTTACCCCGGCGGCGGTGGCGCTTACGCCGGAGAGGTGGAGCTGGGGCGCGGCAGAGGTGAGCTGGGATCCCCGATAGGAGCGGGGGCAAAGTTTTCCCGTCTTGTTGTTTCATTCATCCCCAAAACAAACACATGCGCGAGCCAGGTAAGCGTCTTTACGACAATACGCGCTAGAGCTCATGGGAAATGTAGGCTTCATTCCGGCAAAACACTACCGCTTTTGTCCACAGGGTCGCCAAAATCAACTCAAAATGAAAGTTCCTTGTAGGGGCTTTAAATGACAAAAAACATCTTTGGGAAAAATTTCTTTGATGTGTACTTTGAGCTTTTAGTTTGGCCGATGTGCCATCCACTAACATGGAGAATGCAGGCTTTATGACCTATACTGCAACCAGCCACCAGGGGGCGATCGAAATGTTTCTGCTTCACTCACGGTGACTTGTCATGTCCATTTCTGCATACAGTCTATGGTTGAGATCACCAGAGTGACAGCACAGGTGAAAACTGTCTGTATAAAAGTGGAAGTATACATAAAGCTTCCGTTTGTGATTTTCTAGTACATGTTGAAGAGATATTTTCACCAGCCCATGTGAACACTTGAGGGTGTAGTGTGAAATCATTTGGTTGCTGGTTCCACTGGTGTGTGTCCTTTCAACTATGCACAACATTTATAAATTTCCATGTGTATACTTAATGACATGTGCAATGAACCTGTCCAAAAACCTGGAAATACAAAGCTCTTTGCTACTACATGAATTTAACAGTGTCAGAGCATTTAGGAGTAGATTTTTATATATATATATATATATATATAATTTTAATCAAACATTAATTGCGCTGCATGTATATATTACTAACAAGTTTTGCTGTGCAATTATACATGGCAACAAGTAATTTCCGCAGTGCACATGATACTGTAGTCTGTTGTGTAGTCTGTTCCATACTTACATTTGGCAACTGGAGTAAAATAGGTCTATATCTTTATTCAAAGTCAAAGAAGACACTGACTGATTATAAAGTGTGCTGAGAGATACAGTCTGTTTTTTTATTCAGACTTTTTAATTTAAACAGACATGGGTTTGTATTGCTGTGCTCTCCACTGATAGCAGTTATGGATAGTATTAAATGGTGGTTTGTGTGCTTCTAGTGTGTTGGAACAGGCAGCCTGCCGTATGTTTTATTCCTCTTTTTGCGGATTGCAGTATTACTGGGATGTCAGCAACAAGCTCTTTAAGCTCTCTGTCCATCAAAGAATACCTCTGAATCTAAGGCTAAGTAAGGTTGGGCTAAGAAGAAGTTAAAGTTGATTTATCCTAATTCATCCCAGTAACTGGAGGCAAATATATTCCAGGGCTTTGGTCAATACTAAAATTCAACACAGAATACTTTCTACAGGGAAGGGTTGTACCTGGAATTTCCCTGGCAGACCTGATTTTTCCCTCCAACAAATAAAAGATAGTGAGCCTGAGCAGACAGCAAATTATGTGAATTAAAACCAAGCAATTTTTTATATGATCACTGAATATTCACTCACTATACTGTGAAAAGGTTGCTAGTAAACCCACTCTGAAGCTTTGTGCAGTTTCCAGATAATAGTTTTGGTTTGTTGGTTTGTGTAAATTGACATATAGGCATGCACAGCTACCTTTAGTTCACAAGCTCATTCATTGGTTATACTGTATGTTACCTGGCCATTGTAAAATGGTGGAGCCAAGTAAATGCATGGCTGGTGAAGAGCCAAATCTTATTTTCAGCAGCAAGTAGTCTGGAAATGGTAGACTTTGATTTGACCCCAAAGGAATGTCCATTTTGCTATGTTTTTGTTGGATGTTATCTGTAAAGCCCAGACACACCAAACTGATATCAAAGAACAAATGGTAATGAAGGCTGACTATTACATCTCCTGATGCTGCCTGTGCATTGCAAAACCACGGCCAACGACCAACTCGCCTGTACGTTCTGTGCCTGTGTGAGAGGAAATAACTCCCTACAGCAGCAGGCAGTGGTACTCTGTATTTGTCATTCATAAAGGGAAACTGGAAGATGGACAGGATGGATTCAAGGCACTAGTTAACCAGTTAGTACATTAACAACACAACCCAATGTTGAAAGAACAAATTACGTTTACCATGCGCTATTGAACATTAACACAAACAATTAAGAATCGTTTCTGCTAAAGAGCTTAATGGCTAAAAAATAATCTTACCTCATATAAGAAGTTTGTTTTGATCTGTTACTCGACTTTAGCCGTCTTCTTGCTTTTCTCACTTCTGTTTCTCATCTTGTGCATGGAGCTGAACTTCCAATCAAAATGATTTCTTTCACCGACACTGAATGAACAAGCTGAATCAGCCAAAAACAGGCAACAAGAGCCAACTTGTGCCAATGGTGCGTGACACACTCCAAAAACTAAGGCGACAAACGCTCACCGACAGCCTGACGATGACAAACGGTCGACCGTCAGCTTGGTGTGTTAGGGGCTTTACAAATTGGGTAGGCCCATAAGGCTTGAGCTTGTTTCGGAGATCTACTTTATTTCCTCTAGTAGTCTTACAACACTTAGTGCAGCTTTAAAAAGTCCCTGTCTACACAAGCGTCACAAAATCATTAAGACAGCTATTGTAGTAAAGCATGTTTTGGCATGCATTTGCCATTAATTGGTTAGGCTTTGATAAGCAGCTTTTGCTTAGATACTTCATCTTACAAAGAAACAAACTCACCATTTGCTTTGCTTGAAAGCACTTGTGGGAATGTTTGAAATAATTCTAGGTTAAACAGGAAACTCTTACATTAAATTGAAAACTCTGTTGCACACAAAGGCAGAAATAACAGGTTTGCAAAAATCCCAAAATTATTCCTTTATTTTTCACAGTAAAATTTGGTGAAGCAAGACCCTGATGCCCTTTGTTTCAGCGATGCAAAATGTGTTATTGTGCTGCTTTTTCAGCTGTGCGTGAAATTGCCTAGCACACAGGATTTCTGTTGAAATTTAAACACAAAGCAACTTAGTCAGAGTCATGTTGATGTAGAAAGTGATCTGGCAGTGTTGTTTCAATGTATTATTTTTACAAAGGCTTCTGCTGCTTGGCAAGACCTGGTTATTCCTTCTGTGATTTATCACAAAACGCCTGTTTGGTTTGTGACTCTGGTTTGAATCTCCTGTTGTACATTTTTGACATCTATAGTGTTTGTAGTTCAATGTCACATTGCTCATTTGCTTGTGTGCTGTTAAGTGGAATTCTCTGAGTAGGACCTGGATGTGGACTGCATTACTGCGGTGAAGACTTTCCTTACATCATAACTCTGATCTTAATTTGTTTGTCCCTCAGACCTGAGAGCATGGCCTCACTTCTGCCCCCTAGCCAAAGAAAGCCCATAGCCCCAGGGCTAAAATATTTTGAGATGCCAAAAACACAGATGGATCAAACAGAATCAAGGCCAGGAAGGACGTTCCCTAACATCCAGCCAACATTTCCTCCCTTTACCTCTGCATCTAAGCAAAACCCTGATTTTCAAGATTCCACATCTGCTTCAGTCAAGGAGCCTTTGGTTAACCCAAGAAGTCACTTGTCCAAGATGTCCATTCAGTTAGGGAATCCAATAGCCCAACCAGAGTCTGCTCGGCGTCTACCCCTTTCTCCTTCCAACCCCCAACCTACTAGATCACTTCAGGAACCTTTGTTGCACTTACCTCAGACTGCTACAACCACTGACACAAAACCGCTACGAAGGATAGGAGTGGCTCATAAAAAAGAAGCAGTAGCTATGGATTCAGGGTAAGTGTAGCATGGCGCTCAGTAAAATCCCCATTCTATGGTCTAGGTTCAATGTTAACATTCGCAATATAAAAGTAAATCATGATATTTAAAGATAAGTAAATTTCATTTAGGCATTTTTGAACAACTTTCTACAACACTTGAGTCGTTTGTTTTGACGTGAATCTTTGGTATACTTTACTCCTTCAGAAATGAGAGCATGGCTGCCTCAGTGTCATCTTGTCTCAAAGACACCAATTCTGCTTTTGCTCCAATGGTGATCAACAAAACACCTGAAACTCAGTCTGGAGAACAGTCCATTGCGAAAAACTCACAGTGGAAGAAGCCGCAAAGAGACACTCAAAAAATAAGCCCTGCAGTTCCAATACCTGTTATGGACAAGAAAACCTTATGCAACATGACTGCCTCAGACCAAGTCACTTCAAGATTGGATTCCGATTTGGGGGTTTTCTCAGCACAGCAGACCACAACAGATAATTTATCAAAACAAAGAGAAGACCTTAAGGTGGATTTTGCTTCGTTTCCCACAAAAAGCTTTGTTGTACATGGTTTGGACCCAGAACATTGTATGAAGAAAGGGAGAACTGACAATGTGGCTGGGTCTATGGATAAGAGACCATTGAGTGAAAGAGATAGGATAGTTAAACAGGAACTTGTTTTACCAAGCTCTGAAGTCAGTATAGAAGAAAAGTGTACGTACATATCTAAGGTGGAACTTGGTCTGTTGTGTCCAACAGGGAGTACTTTTTCTCATTCAACGTCTTCTGCACAGCCTCAAGTTCAACTTAAACGAACAGTGGGGATGCCAAGTATGATTAAGTTACAATCAGTCTGCCCACAATGTTCCAAGATTCCTGGCATGCCATCTTTACGTCAGTCACAAGTTCTAGCGTGGTCTAATGAGAGAAGTTTATTCTTTCAGAAGTTATCCAGCGACAGATTTCCATTACTCCTGTATTCAGACACTGTTAGTTCCCTTTATGAGGGTAGTGCAGGAATTGCAAAAATGGTGGACTTAACACCATCCTGCTCCAGCTCTGCTAGTATTCCTGGATTCCCTTCAGCTTTGAAACGTGAGCCAAATATGACTTGTCTTTTCACTTCATGTCCCAGAATTAGCAGGATTCCAGGGTTAGCTTCTGCTGAATCAGTGACTGGATATGAAAAGAGAGTTTGGGATGGATGTTCTCTATGGAAGAAACCATTGCAGATAAAAGAAGCATTTGTAACACACATGTCTTGCATTCAGGAGCAAACTCTTAGTGATACTAATATGATTAAAGTCATGGTGGCCATGTTGCCAACGTGTTCTAGAAATGCCAGTGTTCCAGGGTTCCCTTCTGCACCACTGCAAAAGGATTCACATGTTCCAAGTATGACCAGTCTTCTACCTACATGCCCTCAACAGACAATAATTGCAGGCATGCCAGGTAGAGAAAGAGTTATGGTATACAATGACAACTGGCATATTTTGAGGGAATTAAGTTTAGATAGACCATTCAGAGGTACTCCTGTTCTGGTTCAGGAAAAGTCACATGAGGATAAAGAACATATAAAACATATGGTAGATATGTTACCATCTTGTCCCAGGAAGGAAACCATCCCTGGTTTTCCCTCTGTGCCAAGAAAAGAACCCAGTTTGCCTGGTGTTCTGTTTGCACCAAGCCAAGATCCTAACATGGCAGATATTTTGCCGTCTTGCCCAAGAAAAACTAGAGTCATTGGATTACCCTCTAAGGAGACAGTCAGTGCTCAAGGTGACTATGTGGATATAATCAGACATGTATTGATGGAGAAGCCCTTGAGTAAAGCTGAAGTCTTTATTCTAGATATGTCCCCAGGTGCTGCTCAGGATGTAGACAAAAGAGAAATTTTCAGCTCAGTGGCAATGTTGCCCTCATGCCCCATGAGAACTTGCCTTGTTGGTATGCCCAGAGCACCACAGAGGCTGTTACCGAGTATTGTCAGTCTTGCACCTGTATGCCCTAAACAGACCAGAACTCCTGGTATGCCATCTCGAGATCAAAACAGTTCAGAGAGCAGAGATTGGCATGCTTTGAGGCAATTAATTAACAAGAAACCAGAGAAGGAAACACAAGCCTACATTTTTCACTGGATACCCATACATGCATTTATCCCTAAAGATATGGTAGATATGTTGATAAGTTGCCCAAAAAGAGCCAGAGTTCATGGCTTACCCTCTGCTCCACGACACGAACCCAGTATGGTTAATGTAATGCCTTCATGCCCCATGCATAGTAGAGTCCTTGGTTGGCCTTCAAAGACTGGACAAAATCTTAGTTTGTCCAGTTGCAATGAATGGTTTGCTTCTAAAAGTTTACAGTGGGAGTGTCCACTTATCAAAAAGAAAGTGCAGATTCTAAATGCATTTTTTTGTTTTGATAAGAACACTGCTGAAAGTATGAGTGCAATATTACCCTCTTGCCCCAAGAATACCAGTGTACCTGGGTTTCCTTCTTCTCTGACACTGACATTGGCATATGGCCATACTATGGTTAATTTATTGCCCAGTTGTGCAAAGGAATCTAGAGTTCCTGGAATGTCACTTAGACACACCACAGAACAAATGGAGTGGCTAATGAAAAGTGAGTCACTGCTTCTTCCTAGGGAGAAGTCTGCAGATATGTTACATTTACATGATGTTAATATATTCTATTTTGAAAGTGATATGATCCTAAATATGGTATCAATACTGCCCTCCTGCCCACGGACAGCCTGTTTACCGGGCTTTCCATCACTACCATGTCAGATGTTGGCAGACATACCAAGTATGATCAACCTTTTGCCTACTTGTCCAAGACATTTCAGAGTATGTGGAATACCCTCTTTATTCCACAGTGAGTCTGATGAAGCAGAATGGAGTGTGGACCAATCGCCAGTATGGGAAAGGCCATTAGCTAACGCAGGAAGACTGCCAGTTATACATGACCATAAGATGTATTTCAGAGAATGGGCCGTGGTTAGAATTATGGTATCAATGTTGCCACCCTGTCCAAAACATTCATATATTCCTGGAATTCCCTCTAAGGCTGGAGAGAGACCTGTGAAAGATGAAACGAAAGAGGCTCTCAGTATGTTTAAATCCTTATCCACTTTCCCAAAACACAGTAAAATTCCAGGTCTACCTGCAAAGAATAGTGCAAAGGAATATGAAAGCTGGCATGTGGACAGGGATGTAGTTTGGAAAATTCCATTTGATAGAAGGTGTAGAGTTGTTCACCAAGATTTTACAGATAAGAAAATCTCATGTAGGGATAAAGAAATAATGCTGAGTATGCTTCCATCATGTCCACGACAAGCCCTGAACCCTGGATTTCCTTCTGCTCCACGTCCCCAAGCTGTTGATCCCATGGTGGAAAAAAATCCAGACATGGTACAGTTGGTGCCATGTTGCCCAAGACAGTCAAGTATCATTGGCTTCCCCTCAAGAGTGTCAGTTATTTCTGATTCTGAAGTAGCTGGCTGGCCAGTGGCGATAATAAAGACACAAGACTGCTGTCCATTTTACACAAAGTATTGTTCCCTTCACAAAGATATAATGAAGACAATTGTTTTCCTTGAACATTCTTGTCCAAACATTGCTCTTAGTTCAGGCTTCACAGCAGTGCCCCCAGCTGACGTAGAGCGGCTTCCGAATATGGTAAATATTGTGCCATCTTGCCCAAAGAAAGCTTCTGTTCTTGGAGTACCATCAACACATGTGCACCATTCAGAACACAGGTGGCCAAGAACAAAAAGAATTGAAAAAGAAAGAGAGAACTTTGCAAGGCAACAGCTGCCATTGGAAGAATATTCTCCTTGTAAAATTTCTGCGACAGAGAGATCCATGCATCTTATATTCCCTAGCCAAGATGTACCAGAGGATGTACAACAAAAAATGACAATTAAGTCATCAACCTGTCCCTTTGAGGCCATTGTCAAAGACTTGCCATCACCAAATTCTAAAATCCAAGTTGACCAGCCATCCTCTAGAATTAATGGGATTGAGATGTCATGGGATGAGGCCAGTCCAACAAGATTAGATTTTGACACAAAGGAAATAAAATCTGATGTATGCTCGGCTTCAGAGAGACATAAAGATGAACAGGGCTTTTGGATACCGATTGAGGCTGAAGAAATAGCTGCTCTAGAGAAAGGGTGAGTGAGTTGTAGAGCTGGAGTAGAAATTCTCTCTGTGATGTCAGCTGGTTAGTTTTTGAAACATGCTTTTGGGTTCTGTTTTCAGAAACTTGCATTGCAGAATGTGGCACTCTGTTCCTGACATGCCACTGTTATTGAGTGTTAGTAGGAGGTGGGTTGCCTTGGTTTGCACAGTGATGTAATGATGTGATGTGATGTATTTCCACAGTAATGCATTTGCTTTATCTCAGCACCATCTGACTGACTCATTTAGGGCAAAATTTACATTTGTTATGTGTGTGTCATACTTTGTATAGCTTTTAGTTATTCTCTGGTTCACCGAAATTTATACAGTTTTTTCTTGTCACTTGCCATTGTTTCAGCCCCTGGGGTCAAAAGGATACTCAAGAAACACAGTTATCAATGTATGAAAAGGGAGAAACTGTTGGCAAAGAGGCCCAAACTGCTGTAGTGACTGTGGAGGGTCATGGTTTCATGCCCTTAGAAGAGTCAAATAAAACTTTGTCAGTGTTGTCAATGAACATCAATACGACAAGTTATGACACTGTGGATCAAGAGTGCGTTAGATTCTCTGAGAGTGGGTAAGTATGAGAGAGGCTGATACATGGCATCTGCTCTTGTCAATTTGATCTGGGTGTAGTGATGTGTGTTGCATGGTTTTAATTTATTATGTCCTCGTGAGGATGGCTTCATTTCTTCTCGATAATAGTGGAATTATAGCAATAGTGAGCAAAATGGTTTGCCATAGAGACACAAAATGGCAGCGAAAGAGCAGCAGAGTACATGTGCATATCAGTTTGTGATATCATAAATAAAAAAAATGAATAAATAACATACATACATACATACATACATACAAACATACATACATAAATAAAAGCTGCAGATATTTCCATGGAAAGACACAGTTCAATAATGACTTTGAGGTACTTTGCTCTTTCTTTAAATGTTGTACAACAGAGTGTTTGAGGGGTATACTGTGAAGAATGCTTCTGTTGAACAATTTGAATTTTTTTTTAAATTTAGTAATAATGCTGGCTTTACTGCTCTGGCTATTATAACTGTAGTTGTCACATTAACCTAAGCAAATGCTGTGGCATGATGTTTTGTTTGCAGTGCAGCTTTCTAGCTCTAGTGGTGGGTTGTTTTAAAACAGGATGTTTGGAGTGAATAGCATTTGTTGAAACTGCATGCATGAGAGTAAAACACCTATCTTAAGAATGAGGAAAAGTGATATACAGTTTTATTTCCAGTGTTGCTATCATATGTAAATTGATTGAGATATACTTTGAAACACTATTTACTTCTAACTAATTGATTGAGGTACACCATACCAGGCTTGCATTGTATTGTGATGAAAATATGTATAATTACAGTGTTATCAGGCTTGGGCGTTATCTCTTTTAACATAACCTCATATCTTCCTGACATTTTACTGGGGTATATAGCATAAAAGCTGAGCTACTGAAGTCATTGTAGCATGTATGACATTGTCCAACCAACTATGCTGTGTTTCTAATTAGGGATGTTCCTGGCGACTAATTTCCCTATCCACTAAATGAAAATTTTCATTAAGACTAGTCGACTAGGTTAAAAAGAGGAAAATACTCAAGAAACAGTCAAAATATAGCACAGTTTATTGTTAAGTATTGAAACATTGTCCCCAAAAATATTGTCATGTCAGATTTTAATGCCGCTGAAGTACGAGACACTTTGCGCCGTACGGTATGACTATGAACATGAGCATTCAGGCTCAACATATTGCAACAAAGTGGAAGCATATCTTGCGAGGTCATTGTCGTGATGAGCTGCGTTATCTTTAAAGACTGGGCGGGATCACAGCATCTCTGGGTGAACAACGTCAATGTGGGCTGTGTGTGGCTAGCACTGCTAGCAGCAGCAGCCGTCGTTCAGTGTAGGTTAACATCCAAATGCTTGAGTTGAATGTGGTTGCACATTGCTCCAGTCGAGTGATTATATGCCAGTTTATTTTCTGACACAGCCTACATTGTTTTCAATTTCTAGATCAAAGTACTGCATAACTGCGCTGGTTTTGCGAGAGGACATCTTTCTAATTTCCCACTGCGCTGTTTATTCACGCATTACCGCAGGGAGGGGGAATGCTATCTGACGGCTCTGTTGCACCCACTAGTTGCAGTTAAGCGGCCTTGTACGTAAATGAAACACTAATTGGTTTAACCGGCTAATAATTCTGGTGCCGACTAGCGAGGGGGCGAACGTTTAATCGTTTAAACTATTTCTAATATGAAAGTAGCCAACTTCGACAAGTCTTGCTGAATTTTAATACTATGGCCCATAGAATAATGAATAGATAGGAAATAAGCACTCTGCTGAAGACGCAATGACAGCTGTTGCCACAGCAGATACAGACACTTCATTAGGCTGAACAGAGATGATGTGTTGACATCTTTGCTTTTGTGGTTGTAAGAAGTCATTTCAAGATAAAAATTATATGTGGCAGTGCTGTCAAACTAGTCTTGTAACGTTATCCCCACCACTTGCAGTTGCCATGTATCTCAGCTCAGCTGCCTGTTCCACAGATAGAGACTGACCCCTGGTGGTGCGTGCTTTGTACTACATAGCCTATACAGCATCGTTATGTCAGTTAAATAGACAGACAAGCACTTCTATTTTTAAGGTATTGAAAATCATACCTTCAGGACTTTTAAATACCCCTTTATACAGTAATACCTTGATACCGCCCAAGCCTACAATGTTTCTTATGGGAAGGCTTTTATACATTATTATTTTAGTTTGGCATCTTCCAGCAGTAAACTTTGACTTTTACTTTGTATTTACCTTTTCTTTAGAAATGAAAACATGGTTTCACTACAGCCATCATGCCCAATTGTTGCTGGTGCAGCAGAACACTCATCCCAAACCCAAATAAATAATGCTGAGCAGCTGTTAGAAAAGCCTCCTACAAACAAGACCATACTGTGGGAGGAACTACCAAAAGCCACTACAATAAAGTTTCCTACAGACAAGACCATACAATGGGAAGAGCTACCGAAGGCAACTACAGAGGTAACTAGAAACGCATCAGAGGGAGAAATGGAAATGATAAAAGAAATGGACAGCCTCCCTTCCATGACGTTAGACACTGGTGATGAAATGAAGACAGATACCGAAGCTGGGATGGCAGATCTATTGCCGATAGGCCCAAAATTTCAATTCATTGCTACTGCTAAACAAACAAATGAATGTCTGCTGGACAGCAAGTCCACTTGGGAAAAGCCATCAAAGGCTATTGAAATAGCAGATAAAAAGTCCTCCCATCCTCAAGCACAATGTGTGCCATATTATGTGAAGCCTGAAACTGAGTACAAACAGTACACTTTTTCAGAAGCTTGTCCCAGTGTGACAAACATTGCTGGCATGTCGTCCAAATTACCTGTAAAGGAAAAACACTGGCTGAGAGATCAAAAGCCAATCTGGGAGAAACAGTTAAAAATGAAGGTAAAATTACCACGAAATGCTTCAAAGGCTGATAAAAAGAACAAGAAGAAAATGTTTTTACTGGTACCTTCTTGCCCAAGAGAGGCCAGAAATCCAGGGTTTCCATCTGCACCACAATACAGTTTAGTTTTTTATGGATCAAATATGGGGGATATTTATCCTGCTTGTCCAAATGTAGCCAACATACCTGGTTCACTATCAGTCAGTGAAGCCAATAACAGATCATGGGTATCTCAACAGGAACCACTTTTAGAGAAGACAATGAAAACTGAACTTTTAATCACAGAGTCACCAGACGAGAAGGTTGAAATAGAACCAATGGGAGCTGTGGTACGAACTTGCCCAAAACATTCTTGCCTACGAGGCATCCCCTCAATTCCACAACCTACTGTAGCACATCACGAATCAAATATGATGAGCCTTTTAAACTCTTGCCCCAAAACCTCTTGCATTGAAGGTATCCCATCATTGACTGAACATTTGAGCAAAAGCTGGGCTACAGATTACAAGCCAGTAGGGGTAACATCGCCAAAAATCAACGCAGTCATGATTGAAGAGAGACCTCACAATGATGACATAAAGGCAATGTCAGCTTTAGCCCCAACTTGTCCAAAAGAAGCTTGTACCCCTGGATTCCCATCTGCTCTGGATCTTACAGTAATCTGTAATACATATAGTGGGGTCAATCTCCTTCCATCTTGCCCAGCCACCTCAAGTATAGCTGGTTTTCCTTCAATACAGAAAGCTGACAGCAAAGACTGGAACACTATTCATCAACTATTATGGGAGAAGCAAAATAAAAAAGAGTCTGTATTACTACTGGAGGATAATAAAATTGACAAAGACATGAAAGGAGTTGTGTCTCTTGCACAAAGCTGCCCAAGAGAATCACGTATTGCTGGGTTTCCCTCTGTACCAAAACCTAGAGTGACTGATGTTGACATGGCAAATATGGTCAGTTTTTCATGGTCATGCTCAAAAGTGTCACAAAGACCAGGAATTCCATCATCACATACTTCAAAAGAGTGGACAGTGAGCAAGGAACCACTATTTGAATCACGATTAAGAGAAAAGCAGGGATCATTGATTGACATATGTGAAGAAGATATGAAAGCAAAGAAAGCAATGGTTTCTCTTGTGCCATCTTGTCCAAAAGAGGCACGGATGCCAGGATTCCCTTCTCATCCAAATTCTCAAACTTTGTATTGTGCACCAAATATGATCAGCCTTTTTACACTGTGTTCCCAAGGTTCCCAAATTCCTGGATTCTCATCAGTTGATGGGGATATGAGTATAGGATGGGTAATAGAAAAGGGGTCATTGCTGAAGAGGCTACCAAAGAAGGCGGTCATATTTGACACACCAAATGACAACAAAAAGATAATGAAGAATATGGTGTCCTGTGTACCATCTTGTCCTAAAGTGTCAAGTATTCCTGGTTTCCCATCTATTCCGAATCCCAAAATAGTGTATTATGGTCAAAATGTGATCAGCCTCCTTCCTTTGTGCCCCCTAATTTCTATCATACCTGGATTTCCATCTGTTGAAGGGCACAAGGAGCAAGGATGGGGTGCTGAACTGGGTTCACTGATGCACAGACCACAAAAGAACTTTCAGTTTAGGATCAACAGCTCACCAATCAACATAGATGAACCACACAACATGCTTGCCTTGGTGCCTTCTTGTCCAGGAGCATCAAAGATTCCAGGCTTCCCATCTGTTCCCCGATACAATATGCTGAATCTTGTACCTGTTTGCCCCAAAGTATCCAAACTCCCTGGATTTGCCTCATTTGAAGGGACATCAGAATTCCAATGGCTTCTTGATCCCCACACTTTGTATGATAGGCCATCAAAGGAGAAAGTTTCTGTGATACACAGTCCAAATCAAGACGAAGAAACTGCAAAGGTGATGTTGGCTTTAGCACCATCTTGCCCAGAAGCATCCAGGATCCCTGGGTTCCCCTCTGCACCTCAAACCAAATCCAAGATTGAACCTGATATGATAAGTTTCGTACCCTGCTGCTCCAGTGCTTCAAATCTCAAAGGATTTGCATCAGTGGCTACAATCCCAAGCACAGGGTGGCTAAATGAAACAAAACCAATTTTGATAAAGTCTCAGGAGAAGAGGGCAGAAATGATTTTATCACTTGCTGGACAGGACCATCTATGTAGCAACAGCATGAAAGGCATGGTGACTTCAGTAACATCTTGTCCAAAAGAGGCCAGAGTACATGGTTTTCCTTCTGCTCAAGTTGCCAACAGACCACCAAACATGGTCAGCTTATACACATCTGCTCCATGTGTTTCATGTACCCCAGGTTTTCCATCAGCAAGGATGCTTAGCTCTGAATGTACAGATATACAAAGTAGAACAACACACAGCACGTCCCTGTTTGAGAAGCTGCAGAATGAGAAGATTTTTTTCAGTGCAAAATTCCCAGGCAAAGATAAAAATGAACAAGATGAAATGAAGTACATGGTTGCAATGGCTCCATCATGTCCACATTTGACTCGAATCCCTGGGCTCCCCAGCATTTCACAATTGGAACCAGCAGAGAAAGAAGCAATGACTATTCCAGTTCCTTGTTCTGTAGAGAAGCATACATCACAAGAAATGCCTCTTGCACAGTCAACTGAGTCATATCATAAAGACCCAAGAATTCCTGATGTTCCCCCCACATCTCTTATCCTCCCCAGCACAGCACTTACATATGGTGAGACATACAAAGTGTAAAGATCCAGGTCACATTCACCTTTCTTTGTCTTGTTTCTGTTCGTGTATTTTACTATGTTTGCTTTTATGACAGAGGAGAAATTCAAAGACGGTGCAAAGCAAAACATAGACCTTTGTGTAGATAATGGGTAAGTTGAAGAGCCTAGTGCTCTCGCATTGTTTGCTGTGAAAGCGGTCAGTTTAGTGCTTGCCTAGCATGGACAGTTTGGACCAATAAACGATAGCTTTTGTAACTCGACAATGCAGTGCATGGTAAATTTCAACATCTGTGTGAAGGCTATATTTCATTACATTTTTTGATTATGTTGCTGCCTGACTTCTGTGGATCACGTCTTAAACTGCTTTATATTTGGGTCCTCAGCAAATCACACATAGAGAGGATAGAAGCAGAGGAAACGCAAACAGGGAAGAAAGCACTGGACACATCAGAGCCAGCGGTCTTGGGTTGGGAAGTATTGGAAGCAGAGGGAACAATTACAGAAAAAAAGGCAAAATCCTCTTTGTCAGCAAAAGAGGAAGAGGCGTCAGGATTAGTAAAGGCTATTGTGGGTGTTATCCACAAAGGGTAAGTGTAAGACTGGTCTGAAACGTATAGTGTGAAGCATGCAACATGGTGTGTATTGATTATTGGTAATTCATTGGAGAAATTTCATGATCCATTTAATTATACATTAAGCTCATTCTATTTTCGAATGCAGATTTTGACATTTCAAAGTTTTGGGTAAAGTAAAAACTGGACTGCATTTGCATGGGAATTTATTTGACTTTCTCCAATACTCACTGGTTTCTATAATTAGCTCCATGTTCATTGAAACCATTGTTTTTGCATGGTTCCAGGTTTCATTCACTCACTCCAGTATCCATGTCTCACAGTTATGAAACAGTAGCATCCATTTTGGGGCCGTCTAGCTCTACTTTAGCTGAAGTGGAGCACCAACCCAAGGCTGTCTCCTCTATGGATCTGAATGACAAGACACTGACCCCTTCAGATGACTTTTCAACACATGTCGCAGACACCACTACTCCCACACAGAGGATAGAGGGCGAGTTTGAAGACATTCACAAACACAATACTGAATATCCAACAAGTGCTGAGCCCTACATGAGGGACTTGGTAGGTGATCGATCAGCATCTCCATCACCAACTACTGACAGTGATGATGGGTACTTGGTTTGTGCAAACATGAAGAAATGGCCACCACTGACAGAGGCAGATATCACTGAAATATCAACGGAAGATGGTGAGCAAGTTGAGGAACAAGATGCCTCTCTTGATCAACAGCATACAAAGGAGAAATTGCTCACAGAGCAGGACTCTGGTCAAACAGCAGTGTGCATTGAAAGTTTGTTAGCAAGGCACCAGACTGAGACAGAACAGGATGAGGTTAGAACTGTGTCAACTTCTTCACAGCTGGATAAAGGGTGAGTGCTGGGGCACAATGACCCAGTAAACTGTTTGGCTGCACGGTGTGATAGTGTACATGTTCTGCATTTTTTGGTGATAACATTGTCTCTTGTTCTGCTTATGAGCACCTACTACTCAGGAAAGTGTGATAGTCAACCATATATAATGGCTGTAAAGATTGGCAATGTGATGTGGAAGAGTAATGTCGGCTTTTTTTGTGGCTATGTACATAGGTGTTAGGACAACTTTGTCTTCATGTCCTATATGTGCTGCAGTGTTATTTCAATGACAGAATGCATGTACATAAGTAAAGCAGAATATTGGAAATGAAGGTCAGTTTTATTTTACAATGTGTCATAAGATTTGGTTGCTGTCTTTTTGGTTGAGCAGATTTATTTGTTGGAAATAAGGTGCATGGAACATCTAGGTAATAAAGTAAAGAACAGCAAATTCTGAAGCTTGTCCTCTCTTTTCCTTAAGCCCCCAACAAACAAACACAGAAGACATTTCTGCCACTTCCCTGCAGTCTACATCAAATGAGTCACCGACAGATGCCAGTGTACATAAAGAGATACTCACGGACAAACCCTCAGATGTTAAGGACATTGGTCCAGTTGGACCCAAAGCTGACATTGCTTTCCCTCAACGAGGCAGAAAGCCCAGGAGAAAGGTTCCAGAACCTCAAGAAAAAGACACTGTTCCATTACGACCACTCAGAAGAAAGGATAGTTTAACACCAGACCGCAAACAAGACTCTGATGGTTTGTCAGTCAAGCTCTCTCCTAAGGTTGTTTCAGTTCAGTCTGTAAAGAAAGATGCTACTGGTCAGATCATCCCCACTCATAGTGTTGGTGCTCAAGTAACACCATACACAGGTGACTATAAAGAAAAAGGAGAAGCTGAATCTGTGCAAATATCCATAGATGTTGTCCCGCCTCCTCGTGTAAAAAGAAGAGATGGTAGTTTGCCACCTGAAACTTCACAGAAAAGTGCCCCTTGCAAGCCTCTGAGAAAAGACAGTGTCAGAGAGACAGTTGTTCCAAAAAATGACCAAGATTTTAAAGACAGTTCTGATTTGAAAACAACTGATCCTGATCCTCCTCTACCTTGTGAGAGAAAGTCTGATGTCTCAGTTGCTGTTGAACCTTTTCAAAGCATTGACAAACTCAGCCAAACGGTCGATGAAATGATTCCTTCAGAACCTGTAGGAAAAAAAGACCAAACAATCAAACAACACTCTCAAGAAACAGATTTTGTTAGGAGTGCGTCTCTCCAGGCAGACACAGATCTGGTCTGCTCAAAGGACACAGAGCAAACCTCTTGTACTCTGGAATGGCACAAGGACATTTATACATCTGTACAGGACTCCTCTCACATAATACCTCCCTTGGAAACGAAAGAATTTGAGAGCATTACACCAGCGAAATTTCATGTTGAGCAAACTGCTTCTCTCTCAATCATCAAGAAGATACGTCTTCCAAAGCGTGGCAAGCAATTGCCCTCAAGAAAATCTGGAAAGGTTGACAGTGGTAATGAATCTATAAAACCATCCCTGATTGACAACACTGTTATGGAAGAAGTAAAGCAGTCAAATGTAGCTGGTGACATGTCTGTAGATATAATCGACATCACATCTTCTGAGAAACCAAAGGATGCATCAGAGATAGTAGAGGTAGAGCAGGACAAACAAACAACTCTTCGTATCCCAAAGCCTCGTGTGAGGAAACGTTTCTGTGGCTCCTTCCCAGAAGATGTTACAGCTGTGGAGAATACATCCAAGGCTTCTCATGAACAAGAGCCACAGATAGCAAGGCAAGGTGCTCCTTCATCTAATTCTACAACAACTGAAGAACTGGCAAAGGTGCAACACACTAAAAGCTCCCCCCATCTACCTCTGGGTGATCAACCTTGTACATCTACAGAAGTGGCTGCTGTGAAGTTGAGGAAAAGCAAATTGACCATTGAGAGCAATGTTCAAGTAGAGGATCAACATATTTCAGAAGAGGCACCAGGAGCTTCAAGCTTGCCTGTACCAAAACCAAGGGTAAAGAAACGTCTCAGTGGTTCGTTCCCAGATGACATTACAATTTCTGGCTCACCCCCTTCCTGCCTACCAGACACAGTACCAATGATCACTGGTCATGAATTACTCCAACAAAATGAACATTCAAGCTTGCCCGTTCCATTACCACGGGCCAAGAAACATCTCAGTGAGACTTATTCAGATAGCACATCACCTGTGGACAATTTATTCCCTCTAGAAATGGAATTTTCTCAGAGAAATCAAGAGGATACATCTGCCATTGGCAACGAAACAAAAGAAGGCTCAACATTTCTGGATTCAACTGTTATCTCAGAAGGAGGTTTCGTCACAATCCAAGGAAAAGATGATGTTGCATCAGAGTTGGAACGGGAAGTGCTAGAAGCAATGGTGGAAGAAGAATTTCCTCAGGTAGACTCTGTAGAAGATACTGAGAAGTCGCTGGAGGAAATCAGTGAAGGCTGGACCTTTCCAGAAAAACCTGTTGTCACAGATGACTCAGAGAACGCTGCAGAGGCAGTGCTTGAGCAAGCTGACATTGAAAAAGCCCTGACAGCAGAGGTTGACAGTTCCCTTGCTTCCACTGTTGCATCGCCTCAGGATGACTGGCTGCATGTAGAGGATGACAAAGACAGTGAACCAATGGGAATAAACTCAAGGAAGGACACGAGAGACGAAGAGTTGGACTTTGGCTTTGTGTCTGTAGATGTTGGTTGTTTAGAGGAAGAAAGGTAAGATTAGTCAGTACGCATTAAGGTGTGGGGGTGCACTCATAACTGACTAATTCTAAACAATAGAAATTCTCATAACCTTGTATATTCTAATTATCTAACATGGTCTATGATTGTGGTTTCATTTGCAACATGATTTGCAAAATCATCAGTAACAAGTGTTATGTTGTTCAAGACAAATGTGTTATTAGAGAAAATTTGGAATTTTTTTTTCACTTTGCCTTGTTTTTTGTGTCTTTTTAGGCAAGGGGAGAAGTTACAAGTTACTGGCCTCCACCAAGCCAATCAACCAGCAACGCCTCAGAAAAGACTTGCAGATGGGGCTGCCACTCTGGAAGTATGTTTACGTTGCAGTCATCAGTATTCATATATTAGCAACTGATAAAATAACTTTCAAATGTGCAAGTTGTTCCTTGGAGTCAGAGGCAGAGCCAGGCATTATGAACGTTCAGGGCTCAGCCCAAACCTAGGGGTCTAGCAGCATACTCCCCTAGGGGGATTTTTATGCCTCCGCAATAGCCCATTGCTGGAGTCATTATGTTTTCAAGGTTGTCAGTCTGTCCCATTCTTGTGAGCACAAAGGGCTCTAGTTTCCCGGCGCAGCGCAGGGTGGCGCAGGGTGGCGAACCCCGCGCAGAGCTAGTTTCGAGCAGCGCAACCCGAGGCGCGCTCAGTTTGGTAGTTTGGCAGACCGAGGTGCGCTGAGATGGGTGTGACGGCGCAGCAGGGGGAGGTGTCGACAGATCCAGCTTGGCGCAGTGACAGTTTCGTGCCAAAAGGCTTCTCCGAAGGTGCGCTAAAAGCTCGCCAGCTGAAACCAGGTCTACTGTCAGCGCAGGCGGAGCACAGCCGGTGTAAGTGGAAGTTTGACTGACTGGCGGACAGTGCGCACCCGTCACCAAAACCTCACAGGCAGGTTTCCAGAATGTCAGGTACATTAACGATGCAATAAATACCCAAAAAAACACTATTCAATACAACTATCTGCAATCAGCACATAAATGTATCTCTATATCGACTGTCCCGTCACATCTGATGTCAGATCAAAGGGGATTGGCACCGTTTGGCACGGTTGGCACGCGTAATGGAAACCCAACTTGTTTTGATTAACACAGCTGCAAACTAATGAGTTCGCATCCCTCATTTGATTGGTGTGATGTGTGTAAAACCCACTCCACGCCTTCTCTCCTCCCTCTTTCCGACTTGCGCAGGTAGGAGGGACGGAGGTGGGAAAGAGGAGTAGCTGCGCCAGGCGCACGGTGTGCCAAACTTGCAAAATCCGCCTGGCCACACCCAGTTGGCGAAGCGCAGGTGCGCTGCGCCCCCGCCTTGCCCGGTCTGCGAAACTAGAGACCAATATTGCAAGAACACCTAAAAGGACTTTTCTTTTTTTTTAAGTTGGCACAAACCTCTACTTGGACTCAACAATGAACTGATTAGGTTTTGGTGGTTGTAGGTCGAGGTCACTGTGACATTGTCTGTCTTATTCTTTTAAATGCGATAACTCAAAACCATTTCAAATTTGGCAGAAATGTCCTCTCGGACTTCAGAAAGAACTGATTAGAATTTGGTGTTTGAAGGTCAAATGTCAGGGTCACTGTGACCTCACAAAACATGCTTCTGGCAATTTCTCAATACGTCATAACCTAATTATGACAGGATTTCACACACTGTTCAGATACTGAATTAGTGACTCTAACCTACGTTAGAGTCACTAAACTGTGCTGATTATATGGATCTTCTCTACTGCCAGGGGGAAGATGTGTGTGAAGCATCCATGTATCACAGACATGGATGTAAACTGTATCTGCAACTTCAGTGGTTTGTAGTGGCATACAAATGTGAGGCAATAAGTAAGCAAGTTTTCCTATTTACGACAACTATATGCACTATTTTTACTACCATTTCAGATAACAGAATGCCTAAAACTCTGTACATCATTATGGGAAAACATGACAGTTGCCAAGGAAATAAATCATCATGTAGAGCCTACATCCTATTTTGTATCTAGTTTTTCTCCAACTGTCTTCTAAAACCACATAACGACAAATGTTTAGCATGACTAATTTCAACTCCTGCCACCTAAAAAGAGGCAAAGATATAGTTTGATGTTACTAGTTTTAAGTTATATAACATAGGAAGGCTAGAAATTTGATGTAAACAGCATTACGTATCCTGAAACCTGTTTTTGTTATACTATGCTGAAGTAGAGTTCACGGAATGAAGGTATCTGAATGAATCTGACTGCTCTGCAACACTTAAATCCATGCCATAATAATCTGAGCTGCTCTAATTTCTAAATCAAGGATCCCCAACAAAGCCAAGTAAATGTAGTCTTGAATATTAGGCCAAGATGTATTTTGTGAATAGCATAGTAGGATAAACAGCATGGGTATATGTTATTATCAAACTGACACAAAGTTAGAAGGTATTTTAAAACCCAAAAGATTCAGATTCTTTTGAGAAAACATTCAGGGCTAAAGCCCCGGAAGCCACTCCATGCTCAGAGTGAAGAATTATGACCACCTTTGCAGTTCCCATCAGGTTTGAGGACACTGTTAGCCTTTTTCGGCTTATTGCTTTCGTTTCATGACCTGCAATCTCCATTCTCATCAACCTAATTTTCAGCAGTGACAAGCAGCAGTTTTCCAAACAGCTCTAATAAACTCACTGTCTACCTGTCCAGCACCAAACAGTAGACAAAGATAGTGACGAGCTGGTGAAGAAAGTGGAAAGTGAATATTGGGCTTGCATTGATCAGGTGGAAAGAAACACAACTCTTAATCAGTGCTAATATTGCTCTGTGTCTGCTGGATTTGTTAACTGGCAATAATGCTACATATTTCATGTATCAAATGTGTTATTCCTCTGCCATCAAATGGTCTTTATGCAGTTACAAGCACTGACTCACTTGATAGTTCTGAGACTATATGTACTGTACTGTCTTATGTAATTTATCTCAGAGTAATTCCCCATTGTCATTATGTGTGTTGCAGGGCTTTTCACCCAGTCCCAGTTTAGTGACATCCAGTCAGTCTCTGTTGGACTGGTGTCAAGAAGTCACACAGGGTCACAAGGGAGTGAAGATCACAAACTTCAGCACCTCCTGGAGGAATGGCCTTGCCTTTTGTGCCATCTTACATCACTTTCATCCAGAAAAGATGTAAGAAACAGTTGAAAATAGTTGGTCCATAGAAAAAAACGTGTTTTTTTTTTAATTCCTCTTAATGCGTACACTGGGTTATGTGTTTATTATGTCTGCTATTTTCTTTGTGTAGTAATTATGAAATGCTGGACCCGTATGACATCAAACACAACAACAAAAAGGTAATTGGCCATATATTGATTTAAATTAGCATAGCTGTAATTTATGATATTTTCCTGTGTTGGTTGATAATTCCTAATCTGCTCCATCCATCCAACCATCAATCCATCCATCCATCCATCCATCCATCCATCCATACATCCATCTATTTCTCTATAAATTGCAGGCCTTTGATTGCTTCGACGAACTTGGCATTTCCAGGCTGATGGAGCCGTCAGACATGGTCATGCTAGCAGTGCCTGACCGCCTCATTGTCATGACCTACCTCAACCAGATTCGCACACATTTCACAGGCCAGGAGCTCAGTGTGCTTCACATAGACAGGAATAGCAGCGAGTCCAGCTATGCCGTAGCAGGGGAGCGGGAGAACGAGGAGGACCCGGAAGCAACTGTTCGCTACTGTGCCCAGAGGCTCCAGGAGGAGGGCATAAGTCTGGAGACCAATGGGACTACAGGCACAGCAGAGCCGGAGAGTAAAACCAGGGATGTTGTCCCACCTCCCAGAACCAAACGGCTGCAGGTTGCTGGGGCAGGTGGGGCTCAGTTACCAGTGGCACCCCCAAGAACTCATTTCCTGTCCAAGACTGGTTTCTCTCATGTCAAAGACGCTGATCTGGTGAAGAAGCGTAGGTCACAGCGGAGGAGTGGGTCAGTGGAAGAAGCAGACATATCGGTGGTATGATACGTTATTGCCTTATTCATTTATCCCTTTTAAATCTAATCATTACATTATGTCTTAAACGTATTAGTGATCCATGTGGAACTTTTTTTCCCAGCAGGTCGTTGCAGGTCAAGAAGAGAGTGTAATTACCCGGAGGAAGTCAGAAACTGGTGAGTCCCCCTCAAAAACAGATATGATATGTTAGGGAGGCACTGACAGTGAAAGTCTGGGCCGATATCAATAGCCCCTTTTACACTGCCAGATTTTCTGCAAATGTTGGGCCGTTTTGCTGAATTGATACGACACAACAGAAAAACATCTGCCTCTGCCTTTATTGAATGTTATCTTATTTGCCAATAGGCAGATGGCAGTCAATTAGACGAATATCAGCTGATACTGATGTTCAGCCAATATATGGGTGCATCCTATCATATGCCTGTTTTCATATACCTTCAGTATACTTAAAGCCTAGTCTCAATTAAACACCTAGTCTCTTTTACTAGCCCAGTGTGGCTACACATTCCACAAATAAAGGCCTTTCTCAATTAGACGCCTGGTCTGGTTGCCAAGCAGTTCATTTTTTTTATAGAAGTTCTTCGGATATATAAAACCGGGTTGTAACCCGCTCACTCTCTCTTTGTTGGAGCTAGATCAAATGAATGATACATAATTGATATATTATCTAAAGCCTAATTTTTAAACAGTAATATTCATAATAGTTTAAATAAACAACTTGATTGTATTTCCTGATCTTTGCAACAGTCTTGGGTGAAAGGAATTAAAAGCCTGTCCCAGATATAGGCCTGTTGATTTCAGTGATTTAAGCAAATAATAGCCCGGGCTACTAATTGACGTTTTAACGGTTTACAGTATTAATACATCCTCCTTTTTAAACTTGACCCTTTGTTGACTATATTTGGACATGATGACTTTGTTTTTGTTGTTTGTCTGGTTTTTGATTTTGTTGTTGTTTGATTTTTTCCATTGTTAAACTGAAAGTTGTTCGGCTTTGCGTCATTCATCCAAGTGGTATAGTTCATTTGTTTTGTGTCTCACAGAGGGAACAGAGGCTGTGTCTGAGGAGGGAAGACCAGATGGCCAGGTCAGTTATAATTTGTTTCACTGCAGGGATGTAAATCTAGAGCTGTGTCAAACTGTCTGTAGGTAATTGTGTGTGTGTTTGTGTGTGTGTATTAATGTATTTAGGACCCCAACCAGTATGTGCTGAGTCAGATGGAAGCCCTGGAAGCAGAACAAAATCATATTGATAACAGAGCAGGTGTGGTGGAGAGAAAACTCAGACAATTACTGGGAACAGGTAAGACAATCAATAGATAATCAATACATGGCTACAGATGGATGCACTATAAATAAAAGGCACAGCAGAGAGGTTATACAGCACATGTATGTATAGTAATATGATTTTTCTCTGCAGGCAGTGACAAGGTGGAGGAGGAGAGGTTGATTCAGGAATGGTTTACACTGGTCAACAAGAAGAATGCTTTAATCAGGAGGCAGGACCACCTGCAGCTACTGTAAGACATCCACAACACACATCGTCAGAAATATGCTCTACAAACTATAGTATTTACTATACAGTATTCACAATTGATAAAACTTTCCAACCACAAGGTCCATCAGGAGTTTTTGATCATTACATGTTTTCCTCAGCAGAGGGAGTAGTCCAGTTGCCATTGAATTGTCAGTTTTCCACACTTCTACAATTCAACTACAAGGAGCAACTCATCCATGTTGGTTTAAATGAAACTTAAATTACTCAGAAAAATTGGAAATGTGATCACATATTGTACTGCTTCTGTTGTGTTTGACAGGCTGGAGGAACAAGACTTGGAAAGAAAATTTGAGCTGTTGAACAAAGAGCTGAGGGACATGATGGCAATTGAAGGTATGACTTTGCTGCAAAACATATTGTGCTTCAACACACCAGAACACAACACACTGATGCTGAAACTGTGGTTGAATGCTTATGTTGTAATCTTGTGCTCATGACCTTACGTCATATTGCATGGAATTAAAACAGAAATTCTCAAGCTTCTCAAGTAAGCGTGCCAAGGAAGTGCCTTTAAATTTGTGTGTGACTGCAGCTCCAGGGGTTATTTTTACAGCTCACACATAACTTCTGCTTTTAAGAATTAAGAGGAACTTGTGGGTGATTGAAGCCTCAGAGCTTTCTTCTAAAAATGTTTGTCAGGAGATAAAATGCCTTTTAGCTCAGATCTATAAAAAATAGCAAATAACATGATTTCAAGCTGACCATGGCCAAAGTTTATAAAGGAGTGACTTCTATTTTGCATTTAAAGTGGTAAGTGTACAATGGTACAAAGTGTACAAAGCACCTCACCTCGTACAAAGATAAGGATTTTCAAATTGTGGTGGTGCAAGAGAAAAAGGGGGGCGTTCCACTCATCATGACACGAAAATACTACCAGTGTCCTGCTGACCCAAAACAGTGTCTGGCAGTCTGTTTGAGGCAAGTTGTTTTACAGCCAAAGCTAGTGTAAACTACTTCATCAGTCCCTCCAGGGTTTCTGGGCATTTTTTTGCCTCTGTGCTGGCAATAGCCGTGGCTGGAGGCATTTTGTTTTTGGGTTGTCCATACGTCTGTCCCATCCTTGTGAACACGATATCTTAAGAACGCCTTGAGGAGATTTCTTTAAATTTGGCAGAAACATTCACTTGTGCTCGAGGATGAATTGGTCAGATTTTGGTGGTCAAGGGTCAAAGAACAAGGTTGCCATGACCTTGCATCCATCTCATTCTCATGAACAAGATATCTCAAGAACGCCTTGAGGGAATTTCTTCAAATAAGGCACAAACGTTCACTTGGACTCAGTCATAAACTGATAGGATTTCGGTGGTCAGAGGTGACTGTGACCTTGCATCTGTCTGATTCTCGTAAATGCAATATCGTTAAAACATCTCAAAGAAATTTTTTTTTTAATTTAACACAAACGTCCACTTGGACTGAAGAATAAATTGATTAGAATTTTGTGGTCAAAGGTCAAGGTCAGTGTGACCTCACAAAACATGTTTTTGGCCATAACTCAATAATTCATACACTCAGTATGACAAAACATCTCACAAATGTCTAGTAAGATAAAATAATGAAGTGATGAGGTCATGGTCAAAGATCAACTTCACTGTGACATCATAATGTTCTGCGTAAAACACTTTTCTGGCCATTATTCAGCGTCATATCTCAGGAAAAGAAGGGGAGAAATTTGGTCAGATACTGAACTGGTGACTCTAATCTTGGGCGTCCACTTTGAAACTGCTGATTGTATAGATCTTCTGTGCTGCCAGGGGGAAAACATGTGTGCAGCATCCATGTTTTCACAGACATGGATGTAAACTGTTGGAGAAACTTGACTTGTGCGCAGAGGTATACAACCGTGGGGCTAGTTTTGGGATTGTTATGGTCTAAAATGGCAGATTTCTAAAAAAAAAAATAAAATAAAAAATTGGGCTGCATGTTTTGACATTTTTAGGCTTTTTTTTTTTTTTTTTTTTTTTTTTTTCCAAAAGTGAAAATTGCAAAAATTGTTTTTTTGTGTAAATAATTACAAATCAAAGGCAAGTTGCTGCAGTTACAATAAATTCACACTGTTCTGAGTTTGTGAGTTATACGAAACTAATGTTACCACTAATCTGTGTCTTACGTTTGTGTCATCACAACCAGAAACAAGAAAGTGAGTTTGGGACTATGACTGGTGACACTAATCAGAAACTAAGAAGGTTCCATTAGGTAAACAGTTAGGCAGTGTAAATGTGTAGGGCTTTTATTGTGTAAGGTAAGAACAGAAGGAGTTGATCTGGTATGTGCTGCTTTTGTCAAGGTTGAAAGTAGTGATAAAGTTTGACGTCTTGGTTCGCCCGTCACAACAGCTGTTATGACGAGACTGTAGTGGCCGTCACTACAGACTACAGACATTTTGTTTTATAGTCCTCAGCCTCAAGTAGAGGTGCAACGTGATATATTAAAAAAACAAACAAAAAAAAAACCTTGCTTTTTTGCTGCATAATATTCACGTTCTGTGTGAAGGTACTCATGACAAAAACAGCTCAGAAATATATATAGACGTGCAAATTTGTGAATGGACGGGTGTCTTGCTTAAATACCAAATTAACTGAGGATGTGTGGGCTGCAGGGTCCTAATTTTCATTTTCCATTTTTTACTTTCTGAATTCTCATCCTTCTCACATCTGATCCTTTGCATTTGTTTGTTGTCTTTGTGATGCAGAGGGTCAGAAGACTCAGGCCCATAAACACAGAGAGCAGCTGCTACTTCAAGAGCTGGTGTCATTGGTCAACCAGAGAGATGAACTGGTCCACAATATAGACGCCAAGGAGAGAGGGTGAGACACGCTTACTGTGCTGTTTCTTGTACTGGCTCTAAAACTGCAGGTGGAGAAATGACATTGGTGGTACATCAGTCTACATGTGCACACATACATGACAAACATATTGCAGCAGCACTGTGGCTGAACGCATCCATTGTAGTCTATGCAGCTCCATTAGACGTGTGGGATGGACGACTGAAACGCATTATGTGTAGACAGCCTGTGACTGTCCTCTCTCCTTGTCTTCAGAGCTCTGGAGGAGGACGAGCGTCTGGAGCGAGGCCTGGAGCAGCGGAGGAGGAAGTATGCTAAACAGCAGAAAGAGAAGTGTGTGATGCAGTGATCCCATCAACCTCCAGACACAAAGCGTTGGGTCACCAAATCTGAAAGAGGATAGCTGAAGATCAAAACGAATAATAGGACAATCACGTGTGGTCACATTGATTGGTGTGGTTTGAAGTCAGCAGAAAGAGGACATTTAGACACAGCTGACCTAAGGAGGGTACTTCTGAACCAATGTGAGGTGGATGTATTTCCAGTGGAGACTCAGATGTCCCAAACCAGAGAGAGGCTCTGAGAAATGCCTGCAATGTTTAAGCTCTGAATCAGCTTTCACTTTGGTTTGCTTTCCCTTTTGACTGTCTTAAAATGCGGCACCACACTCCATTTAATGACCACACATCAAGATAATTGAAGTGGGCAGTGGTGTAATTTCCACAAAATTATTGCATCGTCCATGTAGCAAACTCTACAGGATGTTCAGCCCACTGAGCAGAAGAGGCATCAGCGCCTCAGAGAGCTGCTTCTACCTTTGGACTGTTTGCTTTGCAGTTTCTCTGCTGTGTTTTTAGTGATTGTTGTTACAGAGTGATTGGGAATGTAACATGAGTTTGATTGAAAGCGTGTGTGAGACTGGAAATGTCTGGTATAGATATGGGCTGCCAAAAACAGGAGAGTAGGTTTGATCAGTGTTTGTTCGTTAAGGCCAACAGCTTTACAGACAGGTTTGGATTGGACCTGCTGATAACCAAAAGAGTGTGCCATTATATTCATATTTACAAGGATTCAATGTTTGCTGATGACTGTCACATGTATCAGAGAAACCCTGAGAAATACAAGTCTTCCAAGTGGTGTGTAGAAAATCTATAAACACATCTGCATATGAATGTAGAATCTGGAGGCAACAGGACAAGATTTTGTATGGGAGGCATTCTGATTTCCTTTTGTATATTGCATTTCAAGTTGCTAATTGGACTGTTAACAATTACCGGGTGAGATAAGGAAGTCTTGACCCACAGATCCATTACTCTGATACATGCTGGCTACACCAGAACCCCCAAGTATTGGCAGTTGCCCCCAAAGTCCAAATCGTCGTCAGACAGATAGCTGATTGCTTCCAAGATTGCTCCAAATTGAAAATTAAAATACACTTTGCCATTGCCTTCTAAAAACATCCGTAGGATTGTTTTAAAATCTGTTGCCTCTATCAGCAGGAAGTCATCTTTTTGTCAGTACTTTTCATAACCGTCACATGATGAAAACAAATTAATTTGGGTTTAAGGGGAACCCCGATATTTTTCTACCTAGACCCTATTTTCCGTCATCTTTGGGTCTAAGTGACTTGTGGAAACAACTGTTTTTGAAAGTGGTCCAGTATTGAGAGAGAGTGCTGCAGCAGGCAGCGGCGAAACAGGCTGCAATGTTACCACTTGGGGCATATTTGCACTATTCACATCTACTAAAAGTGTTTGTTTTTACCACAGACAAGCTCAGATTGTTATGAATGTCCGACGACATTATGGAAAGGACCCTCCAAAGAACTGAAATGTTTTTGCCGTACCTTTTGCTTGTTCCCATCTGTTTTGTATCCAGGTCTCGCCACGTCTTGTCTGAAATGTTGCAGACTTTTTCACATTTTTGAAATCAGTTAGATATTCAGCCATGACACTGACAATCTTTTAGATTAGAGTAAGATATGCTCTCTGTGCTCAGGCAAACTATTACTATATAGCACTCCTCTCTCCAACTTTCACTTGTTTTTCTGTTTTCTTCCTGCAACAAGTCACCTTGCGCCGTTTCTTCCTGCAAGAAGTTACCTCACACTATTTTCTTCCTGCAACAAATCATTTCGTGTGAGATTTTAGAACAAATCTTCTCGTTAATGAGACTTGGACACAAAACAGATCGGTACAAGCGAAATGAACGCCAAACGTTTTTTCTGTAGGGTTCTTTCTGTAACGTTGTCAGACACTCGTTATAACAGTCTGAATCTGTCAGTTGCAAAATCAAGCACATTTAATGGACATAAATTGACCAGGTGCACCTTCCACGAGTGGTTACATTACAGCCTGTTTTCGCCACTGCCAGTTACAGTGGTCTCTTTGAATAATGGACTAATTCCAAAACTAGTTTTTCCCACAAGTCATTTATATGCAAAACGTGAAAATATGGGGTCCAGGCTGAAATATACTGGAGTTCCCCTTAAGGTCTTGGAAAAATGTGCGGTCATGGTTAAAGTGTTGGGCACGTACGACAAATAATAGTCTAGTCCTAAAGACACTGAACTCTTTTTCAGTATTCAGTTAGTCACCACAGTTGCCTTACTGAAGGATGTGCTACATCATAAATGACTGTAAATAACAAAGTTCATTTCCCTAAGTTTTAATGCATTTTTTCATTTTCATGTTTGTTGTTATAGTAGCTATTTGGAAATGAGAAATCTAATGCAGTCTGATTGTGATGTTTGAGATGTTGCGATGTTTACATCATATTGTGAGATTGGATAAATGTGCAAATGGAATGCAAGGACAAGGAAAGCAGCCATGGAACAGATCAGAGCCCTTTAACTAAATTATTAGGTTCATTTAAAGTTTTACTATTTATTCAAGACATATCAACTGGCAGAGCAGCCACAGATTCAGTATGTCTGCCATATTGGTATGTGTTTTAACCAAAGCCTGTAGCCCTCATTATTGTAACATTTAACTTCCATCTGTGTAGAGAATGTTCATACAGTACAGCAGCATCTAGCCTCTCTGTAATCCAACACAGAGACTGCATTCATATTCATGACAGTGACATCAGAAGATGTCTTTGAGACTTGTACATGTAGGATGTTTTTTCTTGTGTTTTGTTTTTGCACTGAAAAGTTCTGTTTTTACTCCAGCACAAGGATGTTGTGTAACAGTGACATTTCTGGGCCTGAGGTTTTATTTTGTGTTTAAAGGTTTGCAGTTCTCATGTTGCCATAATTGCTGGTGGTAGCAGCTCTGACCGCCACTGTGTGAATTAGCTACAACCTGTTAAAAGAATGGCTGTTTTTATTTACATTTGCACTATTTGTAAAGTTTGGAAAATACAAAAGAGTTGAATGCCTTTACAGTCTCGTGCAGTTTTATTTAATAGTATTGTATTAAAAAAATTAAATCTATTGCATGGACCATGGGGGTTTTGGAGGCAGATGTTGGCTTATTTGAACCGAGATGGCCGCTGTTTTTGTGGGTCATTTATACTAGCAATACAGCAAAAGCATTTATTATAAGCTGTTGCATGTGAGGACTCAAATTTATTGCAAGAGAAAAGAGAGAAAACAAATTATTTGTAAACTAATAAATCCAAACGAATACAAATATTAGTTATTCTTACTTAAAGAGGCAACAGATAGGATTAGTTTTTTTTTTTTAGCTTTGCACCACCTAGCATCAATGGTGTTGTGTTTTGCACTGTCGCAACGACCAAATTGACCGTGGGGATCAGAGATAATCAATAAAATGACTCTATTAGACTCTCTAAATTAAATAAAATGTAGGCTGTAAAGCCACCAGTATACCTCTATGTATGTGTAGAATGAGAAGGTGTGTGGACACTCTACTGAATAAATGAGTAAAGAGACCGAGCAACAATTATCAGATTTATCTGAAGAAAAAATAAATAGTAATGCAAATAATTATAGCAGAATGCACAGTAGCCTACCAGTACATCAAATCACAGTAAATTATACCAATATGTACAGTATCAGTACAAACAACAGTAAACACAGTGGAATTATACCAATATGCACATGTAAACAGTCCCCATTCTAGAATAAAAGGTATCATATGGAAACGATGCGGCTGGTTGGAGCTCAAATTGAATGGGAAACAAAGTCCAGCGTTCACTTAGCTGGGCGTAACTTAGCTGGGCGATGTCCGTCGATAGCTGCCTCCATGAGAAGAGAACAGAAGGAAGGGAGGGGAGGGCTGCCGTGGCAATTTGCGCTGCTGGCCAGCTGAGAATGAACTAGCAGCCAGTACAGTACATTCCTCTCTGGTCTAGCTAACATTTAGCCGTGTTACTTACTGATCCATTAGAAAGAAAGCTAGCTGGACATGGGTTTTGAAGCCTCTTTGGTCACGGAGCTCCCTCCATCTCTTGAACGCCTGACTGAGGTTTACTCTTGTTTTTCCTCTTCTTTTATCACTCTCCTTTTTGCTTTTCTTTGCCTCCTCACACAGAGGAGCTCCTTTTCTTTTGCTAGGCCGTTTTTCACTTGTCTCCAAACTTTGTCCGTCTGCCATTGTGCTCGTGACTCAACTATCTCATGCCCAACTCCTCATAAGGACCCGCTCCAGTCCCTGATTGGCTGACCGACCAATTTCGCAATACACGATGCGTTTCCTGCCGTAAAGCAGATTTGTTCTGCGAAATTTCGGCACCAGTGGCAGAAGCTTCTTACAAAGATTGCACAGCCACTAAGTAACCTATGTAAACGCTGATAGTCTGATTTTACTGTGGTCACTACCCTGTGTAACCCACATTATTTTCATAATGACATATTTAGGAAAAGATGCTCTCTGTTGCCTCTTTAAGTTAACGGAAATTATGGGGTTAGGGTTGACCACTATTGAAATTGGCTTCATCATAACTTGCAGGATTTACAGACAAAGCATCTGTCTTTTGCTGGACACATTTTCCCCACAAATACAACATGCTAATGTTATTAGCACAAGCCTATGGCATTTTACATTGTATAAATTAGCCTAGCAACTAGTGGAAATTTCCTCTACTCATATGAAGCCAGGATAAATCCCACACAACACTTAAAACATCCTTTATTATTTCTTATCTGTGAAAAAAAAGTAAATAAAAGCTTCATTTCCACTGAGGGAAATGGTTTTTAGCTCACAAATATAGACAGGATGTCTGCATTGCCACGACGTGTAGTTACAGTACATTTCTGGGGAGGTGCACGTCAGGCTACAGCCGTTGGTATGGTGTAGAAGTGTATCCCACTTTATGTATGTTAGTGGAGTCAGTTTAAAGTAAACTTTACTGCACTCATTATTTATGTATTGTGTTTATCTTTTATGGCCAAAAGTTTAAAAGAAAGGGGTGGCAGCTTTTTCTTTAACAGATTGTTTTAAATGGGCAAATAATATTGTCTCATATCAATCGCAGACCTCTGAATTGCATCATATCGAAATCATATTGTGGCAGACTTTGTCACATCAGCAAATATTGTATCATTGACCAAAAAATCGATATATTATCGTATTGTGATGAAACTGGTGATTTACACCCCTGTTCAATCAATCAATCAATCAATCAAACTTTATTTATATAGCGCCTTTCATACATCAAAAATGCAACCCCAAAGCGCTTTACTGTTGTCTAATAATCTTCTGGAAAGACAGTGACAAAAATTCACTCTATTGGAGATAAAGATGTTAAGACCTTTCTCCTTTTCAGCTCTGGTGTCTCCATTAACTGTTGTGGAAAATTATCTGGCCCTGCTAAATCTTCTACTTTTCTCACGGGTATTTACTCAATTTGTCTCTAAGTTTTGTCTGACTAAGCTGTTTTGTTTTTTTTTCTGAGAAAACAACTTCCTGCTAATGCTGCTGCTGGAAAAGGTTAATGAAAGCACTGATAGTCAACCACATAGTAACCTGTGGCTGTAAAAACGAAACAATAAGTTTAAACAGGCTAAAAAGTTCCACAGAGTTAACAGTCAGTGTCAGTGTTCAAGAAATTCATAAATGCAGCTTGGAAGTTGTGCAAACTTGATGAAATCAGACATGGGTAGTGCTGTTTTGTAATGAAAAAAAAAACTTTCTATTATATGATATCATGATGAACTTGACAGGCAACATTAGGACTGTTTAAAAAATCTGTGGGTTACAGTGTGAAGGTGACACAGCTGACAAACATAATCAACACAAGAAAACGAGAACGAACTTCTTTCAGCGCCCAGCAAGTTGAACTTCCCTTCACACTGGCAACAAACACTCAATATTGAAACAAAAATAAACATTGTAGATGAAGACGGAGATATGACACATCATCACAACACCATTTTTGTTTAGCAAAGTTCTTATGAAATAACATTAAATTTTATATTACAATTAAATACATTTAATTCATATTGAAGTCATTTTTCATCGTGTACTCTCTTGTGTACTTTACTGAAGGTTTTACAGTGTCAGTCTTTTTAGTTGAATCACTGGTGAATAATATTATTTAAAAATAGATGAGAAAAGCAAAAATTCCTATACGTCAACATTTCCAAGGAGAGAAATAATAGAAAGAAGAAGTGAGAAAGTCTTGCCCAATACTGAACGGAAAAGACTTTTGGGCAGGAAAAAAAAATCAAAGAAAATACAGAAGAAGACTTACTTCATTCGATCATTTTGAATTGGTTGCACTAAAATGAAACAGGATTAAATCACATTTTATCATAATGTCTTATTGCATTAACATGTTAAACCTGGTTTTGACCGTGGCCAGATTAATTTTAGACCCATTTTTGACTTTAGTCCTTTCTCAGCTGGGTTTAATGTCAGCCCTGTTGTGGACATCGACACTTTTAATTCTTCATAATGGCTATCAGTGGGGTTTAATATTCAAACAGTGGCTGCATCTGGCAGGCAGTGCTCCCCTTCTGTATGTCAGCTAGTCTCTGACTGTGTCTGTCAAATAACAAGAGGCTAAAAAGCTCTGTAGAGCTGAGAGGTGAAAATTGGTGATGATTCTCTGTGCATTCATCACTATGAGCCACGCCTTTTGTTTACTCATCTTCATATGACCCATTGTTAATATCAAAATTTAATTAGAACAACTGTAAAGTTTTTGATATATTTTCCAATAGAGGAAGCTTTAGTAAGTCAAGAGAATGAGAATTTTCAATAAAAGAAATAACTAGTAAAGAGTTTATTAACCCCATGACTGAACAACACTTTAAGTCACTTGATATGCAAACATGCATAGGTTATGTTTGTCTGCATATGCATAGATTATGAGAGAATGGGCCCCTGGGCAAAGACGTGTAAAAGGCCCTGACCCCCAGCAGGGCAGGTCCACTGATTTGCAGCCAGCAGCACAATAATCCAATTCATCTGACCCTCAACAGTATTTACAGCGCACGATTAACACCAACAGCCAAACTCTTCTCATCCGGGCGTCGAATATGGCAGCTCAGTCAATGGCTTTGGTGTCTGATTCCAACACACAAATATGTGTCCCATATGAAACCAAAAGACAGCGTTTTTTTTAGACTATGTTACGTAGTTAACATCATGTGACATAGCTTAGGCCTACTTGTAAGTTATGTAAGACAAATACATATTTTAATCTGTAAAGTGAATGTTCAGGCAGTTCCTTCAGTATTCCAGTCTGAATTTTGGGGCTGGCATGAATCTGGGGTCCGGCTCAGTCAAGTTCAGGCTCAATATTTTTAGTCGGGTCCCGGCTTCAACTCACAAAGGTCAGTTCGGTTCAGGTTCATTTTTTGGGCCCATTGAGAACTCTACTGCGATGACACAGAGCTGGTTGGAAATTAAAAAAAATTCCTTCCAACTACTCATATCGCTATTTTTCGCTATTTTTCAAGCTACTGTAGCTGTCATATTTCGTGGAGACGGATGGCTGGACCACCCTCCAACTTTCTGGCATTGTAGCCTCTGAGTGGCTGGGAGATAGAGGGGCTGCAGGGTTAATCCATGGGTGTACTGGCTAACTAGCAGCAGTCTCTTTCATTTGCACTTGTTAGCAGTAGGTTGGCAGCCAAGTATCAGGCCCTGATGTCTGGCAGATTGCTTTTGACTTGAGGCAAAGGGGTTTTATGTGAAAGAAATTAAAGGCCTGTCCCAAATAAAGGCCTGTTGATTTCAGTGATTTAAGCAACTAGCCCGGGCTATTACCAAGCTATATACCCAGGTTATATGTATATATATATATATTTAAATGTATGTATGTATGTATGTATGTATGTAAGTTATTTTCATAAATTTTGAATAACAGAATATGGAAAAAAAAAAATTTTTTTTTTTTTTTTTTAAAGAAGCTTAACATACAGAGAACACATAAAGGTACTGATATTCATTAGTTGTCATGTTTATGGATATATCTAGGCTTTCATGCCATTTTTTTTGTTTTGTTTAGTGTATTGTTTATTATAGTATTTTGTGTGTTTTGGAGTATTTGGTTTGATTGTACTCTTGAAAGCAGCGGTAGGGACAGTAGCACATAAATTAAGGAAGAAAGTCCAAAGGGGGAGGTGTATTTACCAGAGGAGGAAGGCTCATTTCAGCCATTTAATTACAACATTCCTCTGAGCCAAATCATAAGTGGATGTAAACACAGACATCAGTCATTTTACTGAGCCTCTGAGGAACACACTGACAGGCTGGATGGAAGAACGGGCAGCGGTGGATTATGATACACCCCTCTGACGAGCTGAAAACATGGCTGTGTGTAACACTATCCTGTGGTGTGTCTGGCCTACTTTAATCTTACTGTGGATGTGGGAAGCTGGCTGTGACATTCAATATCAAACAGAGGAGGGTAAGTGTTCAGGTGTTCTACACTCAGGACACACAAAAAAAATCTTTTTTACAATTAATATATATAACTTTAACATACTTATGTGATGGTGTTATCATATATCTAAAGTCTGAGGCACATTCCAGTGGACTTTGAGAGGATTGTCAGGGAGTGTTTCAGGAAATGAGAGTTGTTTTTTTTCTCCTCTGGAAGCGATAAAAAGTACTGTGTATAAGAGATTAAATATATGCTCATCTTTTAACTGTTGTCTCGCCACTCACAGTATAAACCACAGATAGCTGCTGTATCCTGAATTAGTTCATAGGAATAAAATCCCTTCAGACTAAGTTTTGAAAAAAAGTCCACACTGCTACAGCTTTTTCAAGTATGATATTGAATATTATATTAAGAGAGTGAATTTATTTTATCCAAAAGGCATGCAGGGAGGTAGTATTCAGATGCTGTAAGTAAGTTAAGAAGCAATAACACAGTGTAAAAAGTTGAATTACAAAGTAAGTATTACAAGCACAATATATCGACTGTTTCAAACTTTGTTGGCTTATTACTATTGATGCATTACTGTGTAAGCAGCATTTGAATGCTGTAGCTGGTTGAGGTAGAGCTAATTTTATCTACTTTATACTGTTGAGTCAGTTAATCTATAACACTGCATCGGCATCTGAACACCAATCATCTGTTTTGTGTGTAAAATGTTAATCTGTAAAAACTTTCTTCGGCTGATAGATAAATGTAGTGGAGTAAAACATTCAACATTTCCCTCAAGTAAAGTACGCAAGCACACAGTTACTTGCCAGCATGTTTTAATATCTAATCTACCATCTGTGGTTCAACCCCAGTGAGCATCATGTTTACAGCTGTCAGGAAAATGCCATGGCTTTTTCAAGAGGATGCAAAAATTATTTTCCGGTCTAAACTATCATGAGAGAATGCTAAAATGATTTCAAGAAAATGCAGAAATATGGGTACATTTAGAAATATCTTGAGTGAATGTAAAACTATTGCGAGAGAATAAAAGTATTTCGTAAAAATCTAAATATTTTTGTATATATTTAAAAAGAATTGCAAAAAAACCTGCAAAAGTATTGCCGTACATTAAAAAAAACTTTATGAGAGAATGCAAAAGATATTCAGAGTTAATAACAATGTATTGCCCTAAATCATATAATATGAAACAAATCAAATTATTGTGAATGAAGCTAGCGGCTAGCTCGTCCTCGACTCTGGCTGCTTAAAGTAGAAATAGCATGCATATTGAGTTCAGAGAGGTTTTTATTTAGCTGCAGAGCTAATCATATGGCTAGTAAAAACTGTAAAATACAACTGACTCCAAATCACATAACTCCTCCCTGAAGGTTTTTGCCTACTGGTATCTGAGGTTGTTTTTGTTTACTTTGTATACAATCCATCAGGTAGTCATGTGACTTTAAAAGAGAAATGTAAATTACTATAACTGTTTGTTTGTTTTTTTTACAAACCATAGTCTGAACAAATCAGTTGGTTAAAAAACGTTATAAATACAAGCCATGCAACATTACAACCAACCATAAAAAATATTTATATATATTATTATAGTTTGAATTTTAAATCTAATTCCACATCTCTGTAAGTGATTTTTTTTTTCATTTTGTGAGAGCAAATTAAATCTGTGGAAGCCCTGAGAGGCAAAAGAGAACAAAAGAACTTCTGGTGATCCATTTTCTAAGGCTGATCGAAATTGTTTATTTTCTGTGTTTATCACTTAAGAACAGGTGACAAATTAGTTGTGCCAGGATAATCTCACTAAGTTCCTTAAAGGTAGGGTCTGGAGGATTTTCCAGTTGCTGTTTGTAAACACACATTCAAATTCGGCCCCTCCTATCAGGCTCAACTCTCCCGGGTGTAAGGAGCCCGGAGGTACGGAAGAAGGCTTCACAGAAGGTTCAGGCAAGGCTCACGCTGGTGCACGCTTGGACACGCTCGGGCACGGCACCTGCGCTCTCTCATTGGCTGGGGAAATCTCCGCCCAGAAGCAGTCCGAGCTCACAAAAACATCAAAATACAGTTAAAGGGCAGGAGCTCTGCAAACAGAGTCACCACCACACATGAGTAGAAGCCCATAGGTGATGATTAAGCAGGATTTCATTTGTATATGTCTATATTTTGTTTCGTTTGAAAATCCTCCAGATCCTACCTTTAAATATATTATTTGTTAAACTGTATGTTTGCAAGTACTATCATGTCTTTGTTTTGGCTATGTGCCTTGTGTTTATAGTGTGTGGTGAAATTAAAACTCATCTGGAGGAAAACATGAATGCGCTTAGTCTTACTTAGAAAATGGAGTACTGGTGCACCTCAGCCTCTTGTATCCAAAATAATTATGACAATAACAAACACTACTGAAAATAAATGAATAAATAAATAAACAACATTGCCTGCCAAAACTTTTTTGCCTTCGCACCGGCAATAACCGTGGCCAGAGGCATTGTTGTGAATGCAATATCTCAAGAACAGCTTGAGGGAATTTTTTCAAATTTGGCACAAACATCTACTTGGAATCAATAGTGACCTGATTAGAATTTGGTGGTCAGAGGTCAAGGTCACTGTGAGCTGCATCCATCTCATTCTCATGGATGCAATATCTCAAGGAGGCCTTGAGGGGGTTTCCTAAAATTTGGCACAAACATCCACTTGGGCTCAACAATGAACAGATCAGAATTTGGTGGTCGAAACTCAAAGTAACTGTGACCTTCCAAAATGTTTGCGTAACTCAAGGATTCATGCTAATTATGACAGTTTTCACAATACAATGATGAAGTTTTAACATTTTATATCCAAAAGGTCAATGGTCAACTTCACTGAGACATCATAATGTTCTGCATAAACACTTTTCTGGCCATTATTCAGTGTCATATCTCAGGAACAGAAGGGGAGACATTTGGCACTATACAGTACATTTGATAATGAATTGATGACTCTAATCTTGGGTGTTGTCCTGGCAAAACTTGTTCCCACCATTTTCACAGATGAAACATTTAATCAGTTTAGGCAGAATCTCCAAACAAAACCTTTTTTTCCTCACCAGTGTCCTTAAGTCATGAACACAGGATAGAAAACAGTTTAGATCAAATGGATCACCAGACTTCAGTCTTTCTCACTTGCCTCTCGGGGCTTCCATACAGATCTCCTGACCTACCAGAAGAGTTTTATATCTAGAAAGAGGAAGCAGACAACACCCTGATAAAGACATGCTGAAAACAATTGGGAAATTGTGGAATTTATTTAATGAATCAAGAGAAGCCTCATTATGTATGATTCAATGTGGTGCAAATCCTAAATCCACCATGATTCACCAACGTTAACTTTCTTTTTCTTTGTTTAGTGGAGATTTTCCATTCTGATAAACAGACCAAACTGGAATGGAAATCTGACCCACCCAGACAAGTAAGTTTGGTTCTTACGTAATATGTTTTTATTTCAGGCTTGATTAGTGTACACCAAGGAAACTATATCACCATATCTTTTATAGTTTCATTGATGTACACTAAAAATAGTCAATGAATCGCTGAATAATGATTTTACAACAGTTTGACCTAACTGGTAATTGCTAACTCTATTAACGTGTTAGTTTATTGACTCCGTATTAGAGTAATTTTAATGTGGTACATGACGTTATGAAACATCAGTACATGAATAATCAGTCATACTGTTTGATGGACACAGACAACATGACTGGCTGATATGCAGTTTAATTATCATATCATGTATTTACCCTGTAATTCCACTGGTATCTTAGGGTTTAGTCTTGTACAGAGGTCTCATCAAGGTTTCTGAGGGTACCTGTAGTTCTGCCCTGCAGCTTTTCACTGATGTTCTCTTGCATCTTTCCTGTCATCACAGTGGAGTGAAATTCAGCTCAAAGTGGGCACACAGAGTCCAGTGCCTGTGCTCCAAGCTTGTGGAAAAATCGCGACGAGAACTATTTTGAGCAAGCGGATGGAACGGAAAGATGCCCACCATCTCCTGATGGATATTTCGTTTGCCCAAGAAGAGGAGCCATCTGGTCAGCTCGGCCCATTACAAGTCCATCTTTTTGACTCAGACATACCAGTCCCAAGATTTCAATATGGCTGGAACGTGCTGGACCTTCAGACCTCAAGTCCGTTCCCTGTCATAGTCCCTCCAGACCAAATATCCCGCCACCTGAACCGCAGCCTGGCTCTGAGCCTCGGCTCTGTCAGCCGCAGAGGCTTTCAGCTCGCCTTCTCCTACTCAGGAACATGTGTGCTGATAGCATCCATCAGACTGTACTACAGGAAGTGCCCTGACATTGTGTCTCACCTTACCTCATTTAATGGGACAGGGGCCCTGTCAGGTCCCCTGACGGGTGCCTGTGTGAAGGGAGCTGTGGAGGTTTTTCCACCTATTAGGGAATGTACTGTAGATGGAGTATGGAGTCCACTGCAGGGGGGATGTACCTGTGAACCTGGACGTCAAGTTGTGGATGAAACCTGTGAAGGTATGGACAAGATTTTTCAGTTAATATATATATATATATATGATATATATGATAACTGATGATGATATACGTGTATATGAGAGAAAAACCTGAATTGACAGTTTAGGTGGCTAAAAACTAACCAATTAAGGCAACTTATGCTCAGTGCCATTTCCTTGTATGTACACGACACAAGAGTTTTCTACTCACAAGTTATTGTGAATAAACACTGTGGTTCAGTCTATACTTTAAAAAAGAAAAAGTGTCATTGCAACTAACTTCAGTAATGTTAGATATTATTTTATGCCACCACAACTCTCAATATTTATTTACTCTAAGTTACAGTAACTCAAGTTATTTGAAGATTTATTGTGTCGAGTTTTACCTTTCATGAAAGCACTGTGGCCCAGAGGTAGAGCAGGTCATCCACCAATGGGAAGATCAGTGGAAGTGTCCTTGAGCAAGATACTGAACCCCAAATTGCTCCAGATGAGTGCGGGAGTGAGTGTGAGTGTGTTAAAAACTGAGTAGCAGGTGGCACCTTGTATGGTAGCCTCGGCCACCAGTGTATGAATGTGTGTGTGAATGGGTGAATGTGACTCGTAGTGTAAAAAGCGCTGTGGGTGGTTGGATGACTAGAAAGGTGCTATACAAATGCAGATTCATTTACTACTGTACTGCCAGCAACCATAAGCTTAGGAGAAAAGAAGATTTATTTGGAGAACAAAACAACAAAACAACAACAAAACAATACAATAAGCTGCCAATGTTGCTAAATAAATTTGAGAACTTAAAAACATATCAATTGGACATTAGGTCAGCTGAATGCATGATTTTAAGTTCTGATAGTTAAACAAATTGAACTTCAAACTGACAAATCTAATAAGAGAGTTAGAAGGAAAATTGGCTTTTACTTTAAATGCTAAAGTTTTAGGTTCCTAACAACTTGTAATTGTTATTTATGTCAAAAAAACGTATGGTGACTTTTTTTCTTTAGTATAGACCAGGGGTATTTAACGTTTTTCAGGCTATAGGGACCCCTTAGCTAAAGGAGAAGAAAGATGGAGCAAGGACCCCTAACTGCATATATTGTATAAAATTTACTTGCATATTAAATTGGGCCTACAATAACATGTAGGGGGGCGGCACGGTGGTGTGGTGGGTTCCTGGTTCAATCCCGGGTGTGGGAGCCCATGTACGGAGCTTGCATGTTCACCCTGTGTCAGCGTGGGCTTGAATGGTTGTCTGCCCAACGTCCCGGTGTCAGCTGGGATAGGCTCCAGCCCCCACGCGACCCCCAAGAGGATAAGCGGTTAGAAAATGGATGGATGGATAGATAACATATAGGGCAGCCCTAAAGTGCCATGTATAAACACATCTTTTTGTGGTGAATACAATACTAACCTATTAAAATAATAATTATTGACAGATTCATACATTTTTAAATCATGTTTTAATGTAAATCCAACATTTGGAAGGCATGTTGATTTAGCGTAGGTTAGCTAGCTTACATGATCACGGGAAGATTCATTCATAGGTAACAGTTAGCCTAGCATCAGTGTTGTTGAAAAAACATTCTAGATTACATAAAGTAAATAAATAATTGATATATATATATTTAATTATAATTCCCAACACAGTGAAGTTAGCCTGTAACATGTGGCGTAAGCTCTTCCTCTATGCTTACAAACATTGAAGGAGACAGGGTGTATTAACAAAACAACAGTGAGAAACACAATGAATTGTCCTGGAATATTTTGTGTCAATGTGCAACAAATAACAATCTGGTTTCTGGATGAACGCCAACAGATGTCACCATGACAGCATTTTATTTTTGTCCAGTAGCAGGCAGCTAAACAAGAAACAAGTCATGTGCTGCTGACGCAAACATTTCACAATATAGGTTTTTCACATTTTGGCCAAGGAAAAAACCAAAAACCAACCCTCTTGGATAGGCTTAATGGATGACTTTCACATCCTCTTCACCATAATCGTTTTCCTTCTAAATTTGACATATTTCCTGTGCATTGCTCAGCAGATAATAATAATTCTCAATTTAATGTTCTCTCTATCTAAAAACAAGACTCTGCTGGAGCCAAGCAGGCAGGAGCATTAATGGACCCAACACCATACTGACAGTTTACTATATTTAGGACTGTACTTCAAGTTAGGCTGAACATAAGGGCTATTTCAAATCTCTTTGGAATCATGACTATGCTCAAAAAATGTCAATAAGCTGATTATTAGATATCCTGAGTGCAATTTTTTTGTGCTCATTAACCCCCAGCTATAATATCTTGCTTCTTTGACCTGAACCTGCCCATGGGTTTTCTGTATGGCTTAATTTAGGAAAAAAAATCAACATGTGAGCACAATATACACTGTAATATACAAGAATGATCGTGAATGTACATTTTGGCACAGGGCCCTTTATGAGATGGGGCCACACGCCATTCATATAGTCCTAGGGCTGAGTATTATATAAAAAATTACGATACAAGTACCAATGCCAGTACCCTTAAAGTGATACAGAGTGCTTCATTTGATACCTTTTTCTATACTTCATTCAATACCCATCATGTGAATGCAGCAGTGTGTAGTATAGCCAAATTTTCAGACGTTTTATTGGTATCTCGGCATGCTGAACTACCAGCTTCAACCACCAAATAAACCACACCATAGATTGTATCAGTTCTGAGTACTGATACCCACTGATAAAATTGGTTGGACAGTTTTCTCGTAATCCTCATCCAAAAAATGAATGGAAGTGAATGGGCGGCCACATGTGGGTGGCCCGTGGACATGCCCCCTGAGTTGGATCAACACCAAAATTGATTCTAAGTTGGCATATGTTACATCCCTCAACCTAATTTTGTGATTTGTGATTGTGTTTATAGCTATGCCGCCCCACTGCTCATGAAAAGTAGTTGCTTGCTTTGCCTCAATAGTAAACAAACCTGCCTGATTCTAGCACAAGAGGAACATTAGTATTCATCTTCTGGGGACCATAAATATGAACATTAAAGTCATTGCCATCTGATTAGTAGTTCTCAAGACATTTAAGTCCGGATCAAAGTGTTGGACAAAAAATGGAACAACTCTACCAGACTCTGGAACAAAGAGTAAAACCAAACAATTTTCCATCAAAACGCTGTATCTCACAACTGAGAAAATATGATAAACTAGAAGGACGCTCGGAAAGCACAGACGTCTACCAAGGCCAATATTCCAGTCATCTATGACAGTGATTTCCAACTGGTCAAATCTCGGGGTCTAGATTTCTCCTTAGTCATGAGTTCGATATCCCACAGTTTAATACATGCAGTGTCATACTTTTGCTTGTCTCTGTCAAAAAGCTGTCTGTTAGCTACTCACTCTATAGCAGGAAATGGCACTTCAAAATAAAAGCTCTGTGCTGGAAATTTACTGTACTTAAAAAGTGTGAGGTTTTTTACAAGCTTGACTCTACTGGATTCTAAGTTGTATTGCATTTATTCCACCCAGGCCAAATCTTCATCATCACTATGTTAACAAAAGTGGAAAATAATTTATATATCTTCCCTGAAGTTCAGATCTGTTCCAAAATTTAATGGGTTCTTCCTCGGACCATACTATACTCTTCCACCAAGAGAGTAGAAAAGAGACAGTCACTATTTCTATTTCTCCAGCATGTAGGATGGGCTACTACAAACCAGCCAATGAGAGTGGAGGATGCCAGCTGTGCCCATCAAATACCAGGACACATGGGGAGGGATCACAGAGGTGCGACTGTCTACAAGGTTTCAGCCGCCTGCCAACCGACCCTGATGACCTTGGCTGCACCAGTAAGAAACACTCAGTGGGCTTATTGGAAATATGCAGGTGTCATCCTATTATTAACTAATTTATGGGATTAGACATTAAAGTCTGTATGTGAATTTGAAAATTGTCAGTTTTAGTGCCCCCCCAGTGGTAATATCAGAAAAGACATCCATCCATCCATCCATCCATCCATCCATCATGGATATGATGCAGTTTGATTATGTATTTATTGTATAATGTGATGCTACTGGTTTCCTACCTTTTACTGTACTGTACTGTCTTGTTCTCCACAGAGCCGCCCTCTGCTCCTGTGAATCTAACAGCCCATCATCATAATGACTCTATGCTCATACTGACGTGGGATCCTCCTCATGACTGGGGAGGCAGACAGGAAATGATGTATCGCGTCAAGTGTGAGAAGAAGGCAGAGGACGGCATTCACTGGGAGGCATGTGGGGACAATGTGGTTTTCCTGCCAGACTCAGTGAAGCTGACCAACACATCAGTCAGCATCACAGAAGTGAATCCACAGTGTGACTACAGACTGTCAGTGCAAGCCTGGAATGATATATCCACACTGCAGGGGGCGCCACCTTCATCCACTGCCACTGTTACTATACACAGATGTATGTAAGCCCTCTTAGATTATGTCAATATTATCGATTGTTGAGTGCCTCTGACTGGCTTACCCTAACCCTAACCAATCTTAAACGTCTTGCCTAAAGCTAACTAATCCAACCAGTAAAGGCAATGAGTATAAGCCAATTAGAGGGAGAGCCAGGCAGGTCATGTCTTCGCTATTCTAGGAAATGCAAATTTGCGCAGGGCATTGAGGATTCAATTCTGGTTACAGTTCCCAACCTTCTCCCCTACTTTAAATTTCCTACTGTGAAGGAGCTAGCTTGTTTATCTAAAGGATCTGTATACAACATCCAGAGTATACCTATGATTCAGAGTCTGAGCCGGTATTGTCTGCACACTAGGGGTGTAACGGTACACAAAAATCTCGGTTCGGTACGTACCTCGGTACACAAGTCACGGTTCGTTTTTTTTTGGTACAGTAATGAAAAAAATAGACAACTATTAAATATCATTTACTTATTGGTAACTTTATTAAAACATACCACCACAGCAGTTAACTCTTTTTACACAATTTGTGAATGAAACAAATATATATAAAATCCTGCTTTTTCACATTGTTTGAATGAAAATAGAAATATAAAAGTGAAAAATAAAATCCTGCTGTTTTTTTAACACATTTTTTGAATGAAAAATATAAATATACATTTCTGCTTTAACAGTTTTACTCAATTAAAATAAAAAGTATAGTGCAGCTGGTCAGCTTTAAAGCCTGCTCAGATTCAGTTTTACTAGGAACTTACTTAGCTTTCCCACTTTGTTAAAGTGCAGTAAACAAAACATGCTTATATCTAAAGTGCAGCTTAAACAATTTTACTCAACTCCAATGGCGTTGGTTATTTCTTTAGCGCGATGGTCAGGGAAACGCTCTTTCTTTTTAAACGACGACGATATCGTAGTTTGCACCAGATTGCTTTTTCTAGTCGTGCCGGTTAACGTTCAAACTCGGGTGGTGTCGCTTTAGATGCGTTAGCATGTTAGACGTGTTTCCAAGTACATACCCGACCGCTGTTCTGCAGTGTCGGCACACTGCTTTTGTCTTGTCAACTTGTTTATTTCCATCTTCGTATTTTACCCTGAAACCAAAGTGTTCCCAAACGGAGGACTTAAGGTTTGCGGGTGGGTCTTCAGGTTCGTCAGGCTCACTTGCCATGTTGTCAAAATGCGAGAATGTGCTGCACAAAGTGAAAGCGGAGATTTACGGTTGGACTCGGTCCGTCACTCAATTATGTCCGTCGGGGAACTAGATATTTTAAATGGTTCGGCTCGCAAAACGGAATTAAAATAAAACAAAATAAAATAAAATAATATCCTGCGCCCAATAATTCAATACAGGGTCGTACCGAACCGAAAGTCGCGTACCGAACGGTTCGACACAAATACATGTACCGTTACGGCCCTACTGCACACAGCTTTTAAAATAGAGGTTGCTGAGCCAGTGGCTAGCAACTAACAGTGCTAACAGCCAAACAACAGCAACAGTGCTGACAGAGCTAACAGTGTTAACCTGGGGAGAAACCAGATTTGGACTTTTGTGATGATGCTGTTGCTATTATCAGTTGTAAACGCTATCAGAGTATGTCACTTGCCCAGGTTTGCAAATCGGCGCCTGCAAAGCTGTGTACCGCAACCAACCTGTTATCTGTAATTATCCTCAAGCAACAGCCGGACCCGCCAGGACCCGTTAATATAAGTCCCATGACTCAACCCTTGATCTGACATACAGTTTTGCATAATTTATTGCTCTGTCAGATGTGCAAAGCACTCACTCACTCAGTTCCCAGCACAGACTGTATATGAAGATGGACGAAGCGTCTCCACTTACCCCCACTGTATAGAAGTGAAGCTAAAATATCCCAGATATGGGTGCTGCCATCTTGCTTTGGTGACGTCACTTGGAGCCAGAGTCTGTGCAGGAGCAATCTCCATGTTATCGAGTTTTGCACCCATACACCTGTCTGACCAATTGCGAGCAGTGCCGTTGAATGGGAGCCCACAGATTGGCTCACACAGTTGTCAACCATGTTGTAAAAATCTGTTTTATAGCATTAAATAACTAATTAAAACCAAACTTACCAGAAAAAATGAGACTTGAACATTCAGCAGGGTGATAAAAACTACCTTAAATGACAGAAACCATCCTTGGGAAAAATTTATTTGATTTGTACTTTAAGGTTTTAGCTTGCCCCATGTCCAATGCCCCCTCTGTGTCTAACATGGAGGGGGCAGAGTTTACGACCTATACTGCAGCCAGCCACTAGGGGGTAATCGAGATGTTTCAGCTTCACTTTTGGGGGGCTGTCTTATCGTTCATCTTTACATACAGTCTATGGGTCCCACTTGTTGCTGATGTAGTGCAAAGTGACATAAAGATAACCAATTTTGTGGTAATCTTTCCAAATATCTAAAGTAACTGCCCTGTTGTTATCAGTCAGCTGCACCCTCAGCTCTGGAATAATGTTTTGTTGAATGTCTTCAGCATATTTTTTGGAGTTGCTGCGTGATACAGTTGTCAGAATAGGCAGGAGCTGCTGAGCCTCTTCATGACCACCGGTACTTATGATTATTTTTGTTCTCACCTGCTGCCCACCTGCATTTACTTAGTTTTTACTTGTGCCTGTGGGACTTTTAACTCGCCTTTACTACTTTACTGTTACACTATATTTGAACACTGTCCTGTTGCTGCCACTAGTGGCCACTTTGGGTGCTGTTAAGCTATAGGTACATAGGCTTGCTTTAAAGCCTCACAGGGTACTAAAACAAAATCATAAAGTGTATCTTTGAAGCTAACACAATGTCAAAAGTACTGTTTATTTCTGAGCCACAGGAAACACTTGTGCTTTCTTGCAGGGAAAGTTCCACCTGTGGTGATCACTGTGACCCCACCCTTCAACATCTCAAAGCATGAAATACCACCAGCTCCTCAGCACCAGAGTCGCTTCTCTGTATGGCTGACAGTTGGTATTTTATTCGGCATCCTGCTGCTCATGGCTCTAATCCCCATTGGTCTGTGTGTCCTGCGCAGCAACTACACTAAACTCAGGTGAAGAAACCTTCCACTTCTGTGTCTTTGGTAAACTACTTTAAAGTCACTGTTGAGCTGAGAGGTTGAGTGTGGTAAAGATGGGGCAATAATCAAAATTATTACAGAGCATACTGTATCCATAGTAACATATTTTTTTAAAGATGAATTTCTGAGCACTGTCATTGTGAGATATGTGCACACACAGCGAGTAGAAAGCAAACCAACCATGACTGAGCGCTTTTAAGATAAATGTGAGGAGTTGGTTTTGTGCCGAATCACAAATGGAGTGAGTGCAAATATATAATATCCCATGAAGAAAACCTCTGAGCTTAGATGCCTGTGGATATTCTCATTTATCCAGGTCATAGTTATCTCAAGGCAATTGAATTGAATGCAACTGGACTTAGTTTTGACTTAGAAGACGTTTCACCTCTTATCCAAGAGGCTTCATCAGTTTATGCTTGACAGACTAGGCTGGAACTACTAGTTCTTGGAGGATTTGGGAGGATTTTGTGAAGAGTTGAAATGTCTGACATTGGTCCCCCCAAAGACTAGCATGAAAAAAGATAGTGTGGCAGACAACAATGCAAGGTGCTACATAATTTCATGTCGTTTATTTAATATTTATTTCCAGGGTCCTTAAGGTTTTTCAGGCAAAGGACCTCTTAGCTGAAAAAGAGATGGAACATGGCCCCCCTACTATATGTATAGTAGAAACCTTTTCTGAGTAAAATGTTTATTCAAATTTGAATTATACATTGCATACATTACAAAGCATGGCAACACGTACATCCGCATTAAGAGTCTCAAAAAAAGGAGAGAAAAAAAAAACTTAAATTAATTAGTATTGCCAAATAATAAAATAAGATAAAATAAATCTACATTAACATAAGTTTATCAGTTTTGGCCACATTCACAATTAAATCAATACAGCACCTTATCACTTTGATAATCTAAAATATGTAATCACAGGAGCCTATAGAATCAAGAGCCTGTCTATCTTTACATGGCGTTTTGCTTTTGCGTTTTCACTTTCATTGCCATTGAGGGAGGGTGGGAGGCAGTGATTTCAGCCGAGACAGAGTTATCTGTTTTTTGCCACCAATGAAAGAATATGCAGAAAGTAAGCCTTTCTCTTATCTCTTGACCCGTCAGGGATTGCTTCTAAAATCAATCAACATTCTGAGTTTTACAAGTAGCATCTATATTCCTAAAATCTGCAGAAAATCTGCGTAGTTTTCCAGGTGGCGATTCCATATAAACCTGCCTTCTATGGTGCATATGATACTAAACTATTAGAATAATAATTATTGTTAAATTCATAAATTCATACATTATGCTTCTTCTGAGGTGTATGGTATTTTAGAATCTATTGCTCAAAGAGTTACGAAATCCATTGTGGCTCACAAGAATATTTGTACACTTGAAATAATAATACAGCTAATTGGCCAGTATGTTCCATCTGTACATAATTGTTAGCTATCCAGTTCACCTCACAGTTAGGTTCAGGTACCTCACAGTGATTAAGTGTTAGCTGACTGACCTAATTGCACAAGGGTAACAGTTAGCCTATCATCAATCTGTACTATGTGATTTTTCTTAATGAGCCAATTTATTTGGATAAAAATATGTTGGAAACATCTTAAGTGTATATTTTCAGACAAATTATAAATTTTAAAGAAATAAAAAATTTCAAATTACCAAACAATAACTTGGCGCCCCCTGCAGTAACTTTGAGGACCTCCTAGGGGTCATGGACTCCCTGTTGAAGACCCAGGGTTTATTTGATGGGAATAAATACAGTATGCATTGATAACTACATGACAATTATACAATGCAGTGTATCACAGCACTTATAGCTACTGCTAATATCCAATGTCTGTCCCTAGAAGGGCTTTTAAAATAACAAACGTAAAACATAATAAAACATGACAGTTGAGTATATATTGATATTTTGATCTTATTCCAGTAATTATCAAGATAATTGTGGCAACTGTGGTGGGGACATCAGATAAGAAATTATTATTAATATTTTTTATTTTTTTTCCCAGGGCAAGACATTTTTTCCAGGACATTTAGGTCTATTTTCCAGTGACTCTACACTTGACAAAGTAGTTTCATATGTTCTTGTGTGTACTGTATGGGAACCCTCCTACACAGTGTTAACATGAAGTGATGATGACCAAACTTTCAAGACAAATTTTCTGATAAGCTAATTGAAATGATCATTTTCCCACAGGTCTGACCAGGAAGTAGAGCTATTGCCGATGAACGCTGAATTTTCTTACCGACGTCCACAGGAGGTGGAGGCTGCACTCCAGCCAGCCAACAGTAAGTGATCCTGAACAGTAATAGTGACAAGTTGTCTGTTTTTGTGAATGGTTGTCTGTCTCTATGTGTCAGCCCTGTGATAGTCTGGCGACCTGTCCAGGGTGTACCCTGCTTTTCGACCAGTGTCACCTTGGATAGGCTCCAGCCCCCCCAAGACCCCTAACAGGATAATTAGTTTCAGAAAATGAATGAATGAATGTCTGTTTCCACTTCAACATTAAGAGGCATGATTGCCGTGTTTTGAAGTTTATGTGAATTATGTTTTGGTATTTCTATTACAAATTCAAATTGAGATGTTTTTGCACACAGCATTTTCTGTAGTATGTAAATATCCCAATGTGCTACTGCTTTTACACATAATTTTTTTTATACTCTTTTATTTTGACTCATGTAAACAAGAACCTGATTTTAACAGTACAGGATACACAAATATACATGTTCACTTTTCTATATAGATTTGTTTTTGTATTTAACCACTCACAAACAGACTTATGGATAAGATTAATTTGCTATTTAGGATATCTAATTTAATTCATTTTAGTATTGAAGGAGGTCCTGCCTCTGTTGAAATGTTGCCAATAATGCCTGTTTTGTGGGTATGCAGGTACCTTTTCATTTATGACATTTGAAAGTAAATCTTTTAAAATACTTTTTTTTTTCTCAGTGGTGGAGGGTGTGGTCCAGTTATTGGAGGGGCTCAGTGGCAGGCTGTTGGACAGTCTTAAGGAGGTCCTGGTAGAGAGAAACCAGCTCACCCTGGGCAAGGAGCTTGGCAAAGGTCAGTTCATGTCTGATCAACATTAATCTTGTTTTACCCTCACAATGCAGGACCATCGATTGCAAACCCTCAAATGAACCCTTGACTATTTCTATCAAGTTTCATGGCAATCTATCCAATAGTCATTATGACATTCCACGCCAAACTTCATGGTGGCAAAAAGTCAGGAAATTACCAGAGTCATTATGATTAATTGTCTAGGAACCCATAACGTCTGTATTATATTTTGTAACAATCCGTCGAGTAGATATAGAAATATTTCACTGAATGTTTAAAACTTTAACTTGCTGGTTGAACTACAGATAAAATCAGGGAATTGCCAGGTCTTCAGGATTCATCCTCTGGGGACCATAAATCATCAGAAATTCTCATGGCAATCCATACAAATGTTACTTTGACACTTCACTCTGCACCAAAGTGGCAGAAAGACTGTCTGACATTGCTATCCTAATGGTGACATGCTGCTAGCATAAGATGTAGTCAGGTTTTGAGTTGTTATGTTAATCAAGGCTAGAACTAGGTGCAGAAATCTTGATTGAACTACTTATTTTTTTGTGACGTGACGATGTAACTCATGAGTCTGTAGGTTAACCACAGGAGTTAATTCCTTTTGCAATACTATGCTTTAGAATATCTTTGTGAAATCAGAGGCAAGACTACTGTTTTAGACATCAATGAAATAATTTAAACTATTTAACCTTAGTTAAAAAATCTGACCTCCATTATTTAAAAATATTTCACCTGGGAGTAAAAGTGAGATTCAGTCCTTACATTGTGCTCTCCAGGAGAGTTTGGTTCAGTCTATGAAGGGGTCTTTACACCAGACGAAGGCGTGGACATCAAGGTGGCTGTGAAGACCATGAGAGGTGTGTACTGAAATCAACCTCTTTATCAGAATTCTACTCTGTTACTTCTTCTTTTTGTAATTTTAACTCTGTCCCACGTTTAGTTGGAATACACAACCAGGAGGACTTGCATGAGTTTCTGAGAGAGGCAGATATCATGAAGAACTTTGATCATGAAAATGTGGTCCGACTACTCGGTAAGATATACTACCTAATTCATGGATGCTGAACTGTCCACTGTCTTCTGTTGGATTATAACATGTTCCTTGAGAAATGTGTAAGACATATCCACTGTGTCCTTTTCTGACTGTTGTCACAAATTTCTGTCCTGATTTTGTCCTTTTCTGACTGTTCTTAGAAAAGGACAAAAATCCATCCTAGAATCCATTGCATGCTGGTCAGTTTAATTTAGTTTTGGCCTGGGCTGGCATTTGTATCACTGTGCAGAAGGAAGCATGCATCTACTCATGGACAAAAGGATTGTGCTCGTAAACATTAATGGAGCCTGCTTTGGCTGAGCTGTAATGTTAGCTAGCTCAGTGGAGCTAGGTGAGCTAGGAGTAGATGCATGCTTTCTTCTGCGTAGCAATACAGGTGGCATGTTTATTTTGGTAGAAAGATAAAAGTTCTTACATAAATGAATTTCTCCTCAGGGGGATTAATAAAGTAAATAAACTTAAACAACAAAGTCTGCTGAGTGCACAACAAAGTTGTTGAGTTTTTCAGTTGTATTATTTTGGTGCTTTGAGCACCACAAGCTGAGTGCCATCTGGTTCTAATATCTTGGAGAGAAGGCAGACATCTCTACGGCCAAATTCGCCAACACCCAGCAACTCACAACAAAACATATTAGACTGATAAATAGCACTACAGGTCAGAGGAAAAATATGTTTTTTTAATTTAAGGTGAACTCTCCCTTTAACCAATCAATCAATCAATCAATCAATCAATCAATCAATCAATCAATCAATCAATCAATCAATCAATCAATCAATTTTATTTATAAAGCCCAATATCACAAATCACAATTTGCCTCACAGGGCTTTACAGCATACGACATCCCTCTGTCCTTATGACCCTCGCAGCGGATAAGGAAAAACTCCCCCAAAAAAACCCTTTAACGAGGAAAAATAAAAAAACCCCACAGTGTTGTCACATCATAGAACTGATTTCTTTTTCAACAGTGATTTGTAACACTTTTGGAGGGCACAGATAAATGATGTTGTCCTGATGATAGGGGTGTCAGATCATTAAAGTGCTTCTATGTGACATCCAAGAGTGCATGCTCAAACAACATTGTGTTGTGTGATTTGGTAGGGAAATCAATAACTTCTTAGATTAGCCATTGGCACATTTTACAGCAAGGTTGCTGTTTTGTGGAACTGCTTCGCTTGCAACTTGACAGTTACGTTAGGGTCATGACCTCATGTAAATTATAAAGAATCATCAAACATTTAAAAACTGAAAAATTCTTTGCCAGTATTAAATGGGGGGCAATGTGAAGGTTGCTTATGGTCAGTGATGGATCTTCGTACATACACATAGGCACCACTCTGAGTGGTGCCAAATTTGTAATAATGGTAATAATAATAATTATAATAATAATAATGGGGGACGGGGCACCAGGGGAAGCTTGCTTAGGGAACCAGATGTGCTAGATCCGGCACTACTTATGGTACCCACAGACTCAGTATAGCCTTCTCCTCTCAACTGCACCAATTTTGTAAAAGATTTGTTTGTGTGTGTGTGTGTGTGTGTGTGTGTGTGTGTGTGTGTGTGTGTGTGTGTGTGTGTTTGTCCTGCAGGGGTTACACTACAGAGAGAGCAGGACTGTCCTCTGCCTGTTCCTCTGGTCATCTTGCCCTACATGAAACATGGAGACCTGCGCCGCTTCCTTATTGCTACAAGATATGGTGAAATCCCTATGGTAAGATACAGTCAGCATATACATGTATATAAATGGGGCTTATTGCAACATCAGCACATGCTGACATAGACGGATACACACAAGGACACTTTGACAGTTTGCTCCCTGATGATAAACAGCATAAAGAATATTTCCTGTGTATTTCAGCTATGGTGTTAGTTTTGTAGCTTTGGCCTTTCTATTGGTTATAATGACACTGTACTCAAGTTACTGCTAAAATAAGGTCTGATAAGGCAAGAAACACCAAGGGTCAGACAATCAGACAGCTACTGTAGCAAACACAATATTTGTAACTACTGTCCAGATGTTATAGAATTTGCATGTATAACTATTCATCGATGAAGAATCCAAGTAACTTTTTCCTCATGCACTGCTGCCAGGCAAGCATTTCCACCTGACCACATTAAATATCAAAACATGAAATTTACCGAGCACATTTATTTTTATATAAAATGACCTTTTTCATTTGGACGCTCCAAAGCCATCCAGACAAAATATCAAATTTTCACACACGATAGCTCATAATCAGAATTATAGGCAGGTTGCAGTTAATTATTTTGAGCACTAATGATGAAGCTCTAAGACTAGCAAAACAGCTGAATCCAGGAATTGAGTTCTGCATGGCTGGTCAGACACCACCAAAACACTGCACCACAGTTTATGATACTGTCAGACAGGGTTAGGTAACCCTTGCTGACAGTGTTTTTTTTCCCCTTTCTTGAAAGGTAAACTGTAAAATTTTATGCCTGCATTACAAAGTGTTGCATCAGGAATATGCATGCATGATGCATGATGTTGAATTGTGTTTGGCAAAAGTTAAGCCAGGTTCAACTACCCTTTGTTTTTTTTGACTGCAGCATCTGTGTTGGAACCCATGTTGCCAACACATCAAAATGACTGGAGAAGCAGTGTTTTTCATGCAGCTGTTATCAGTCTGGACGTGGCCCTGAGTAAGATTTTTGTACTTGCAGTATGGGCTGCGATGAATATTGTAGCCTGTGGGGGTCCCTAGTGGGGCTTTAAACTGCTCTGTCTGTGTTTCAGATGCAAGTCCTGGTTTATCATTACTCACCAGTGCTGTCCGCTCAAATATCCTTCCTGCAGTATCAGTGAAAACCATGACAAAAAAATATTTGTTGATTCCCTTTTGTTAAATAGAGATACACGATTATAACTGGAAAAAAGAAGATTTGATAGGAAAAACCCCCCGAATTAAATGTAATACAGTTTTTTCGTTAAGGAATATAGACTAATCAATAATATAAAACACAGGCAAATCGACATATGGACATTATAATGTAAAATAATCACACTGCTGCAGCTCCAGATTAGTTAAACAGGATCCTCCATCACCCAAAAACATCAGGGGTGTTATAAGGATAAAAGGACATCTGTAGGGGTTGCTGGGGGGGATCCACCCTCTGGAAATTTTATTTTGATTAACAAGCTCTAGTATAATGCTTTTTTTCCTGCATTCTGACATCTTAATTTATTTATTTTTTATCTTACTTTTGTGCTGAAGCATTTCCAGTTTATGCCACTTCGTACTTTAATTCACTATATCTAAGAGAGAAGAATGATTTTACTTCACCCTTTACTTCACTACATATATTTGTCTGCTTTGAAGATTCCAAAATGGTGCAGTGGTTAATATTGTCATTGGCACTTTGGAGAAGTGTTCTCTTCACAGATGAATCCTAGTTTACACTGTATCAGGCAGATGGCAGACTGTGTGTATGGCTACAGACAATTCACATCGGTGCATTTTATAGATGGCATTTGAATGCACAGAGACATGATGACGAGATTCAGAGATCCATCCTCATGCCATTCATTCACCGCGATGACCTCTTGCTGCAGTATGATAATGCGCAGCCTCCTCTTGCAAAGCTCTGTAGACAATTCCTGGAGGCTGACAACATTCCAATTCTTCCATGGCCTGCATACTTACCAGACATGTCACCCACTGAGCATGTTTGGGATGCTCTGGATTAGTGTGTACGACATCATGTTCCACTTCCTGTCATTGAGGAGGTGTGGGCCAACATTCCACAGGTCATAATCAACAACCTGTTCAACTCCATGTGAAGGAGATGGAAGCAAAAACATGAGTACTGTGTTGAAATTTTTGTTCAGTGTACATATTGAGTACTTTTACCTTTGGTACTCTGACAATATTTTAACACCTTTGTACTTTTACTTCAGTAACTTTTGAGTAGGGTGCAGGACTTTTACTTGTAACAGCCAAGTAAAAGTCCTGCACCCTACTCAAAATTCCTCACACTGTTTTACTTAAAAAAAAAAAAATAGATCTGAGTACTTCTGCCACCATTGTATGTCAGCTTTGGTCTATTGGAATATCAAACACGTTTTTGTTTCACTTACACATTCACACAATTTCCCAATAGTTAAAGCAGTGTGCAGTGTGTACTGTTCACCTCTCCTTAACATCTGTCTGTCTGTCTTTCCACTGTGACTTTGACAGTTTTAGGGTACAGTAAAATGAAATGGACTATGCCATTTTAATTCATTTTGGAGCCACACCCCAACGTGAAGTAATGTTATACAATGTGAGGTTTGTAAAATAAAATAAAACTGCGTCTGCTCAACCTGTTGCACTGACAGTAACCTTCAGTATTCTAATATCTCTGTCACAAATAAATATTGAATAGATAAATGACAGAATACACCCTTCTCTTCCCTCTCTCCCAGTTTGTGCCCCATCAGAGTCTCCTGCGCTTCATGATTGACATTGCAACAGGGATGGACTATTTGTGCTCACAGGGGTTCCTGCATAGAGACCTGGCTGCACGCAACTGCATGTGAGTCCATCAGAGGGAGACACTGAGAGGGGGAGCTCATAATGAAGGACTCCTTGTTCATATATGACTGTGTCTCTGTCCTCAGCCATTGGTATTCAACCACAGCTCGTATCTGGGAAGGAAGCTGCTTAACATCTTAATAAAGCAGACTGAGGGCCTCAGAGGAGACAGTGTGTGTTGGGACGAAATATAAAAAACTGTGTGCCAGAACTCTCATTTTGTTGTTTGATCTGAATCCAGAGAGCATTGCCTTACCTGTGCCACTTAAGCAAATGTGCTTTTTGATTTTAATCCACAGGCTGGGGGATGATCTCAGGGTGTGTGTGGCTGACTTTGGACTGTCAAAGAAAATCTACAGCAGCAATTATTATCGTCAAAGAGTAGCCATCCGCGTACCAATCAAGTGGATGGCCATGGAGAGCCTGTCTGAGTCTGTCTACACTACCAAAAGTGACGTGGTGAGCTCAGTCTTCATGGAACATCACTTTATTTAGACAGTCAAATTATAAATAGCTTTGAGGTCAGACTGTCATTTTCATCTTGATATTTACTGTACATCTGATTGTTGTTGCTGTCCTCTCAGTGGTCTTTCGGGGTGACCATGTGGGAGATTGTGTCCCGAGGGAGGACTCCCTATCCTGGAGTTCACAACCATGAGCTGCTGGACCTTCTGCTGTCTGGACACAGGCTCAAACCGCCCGAAGATTGTGACCAAAAACTGTGAGTTCCTGTGCTCGTTAAGGGACATCTCTCATTTTTTATTTTGATGAGAGCTTTTTAAATACAGTATTAACAGAAAGCTGGGGGTACAGAAATGAATTGATATTATATATATATATATATATATATATGATATTGATAATAATTGATATTAATAGTGTACATTCCAAAGCAACAGTAAGCCTCTAATATATAGCAAACTGATAACGGAATATTTCACCTGCAGTTTGTTTACAAACTCTCACACAACTTGTGCAGTATAATAGTGGCATTTATGCTCAGTACTTCTCAAACACACGCATTTTGCTAAAACATCACAATTTAAAACACATCAGTAGCAAGCAGCAACCGCTAGCACGGAAAAAAAACAACAACACGGAAGTTCCAAAAACTGCAGTTCCTTGAATGGCCACATGAGGCTGGCTCCAAAATTGAGTCAATCCCCGTAGACTGCCATGTTAAAATGCCCAACTTTACAGCTGAAATAGACATGTTTACAGCCTGGTGCAAAAAAATGGTTTTGGTCTCCATAGCTGATTTCCCTGTTCATGACAACTGTACAGGAGTTGAATTTTTATACAACCCACCCATTTACATTTTATGAAGGCATAAAGTTACGCATAATTAAGGGTGGGCTGCTTTCAGTGACAGGCTATCAATAGTGTTGTCAGCTTTTCAGTTAGATCCACCTCTTGCTCCTCCAAGCTCCACCCTCTCGCCAAACTATGGTCACTTCTGGCTCCACTTGATCAACAGGAGTTGATCTCTTGAGCTCAAAAGCACACGTGTACCCATGCACACATGGGGTGCGCTACTCATAGGTGTAAGTGTTTTGCATGCTACACATACTAGGTTACATTATTATTTAAAAAAGTCAAGGTTGATGTCAAGGTTGTACAACATTACACATTATAAAAGAGTGCTTGTTCTTTATTTAACCTTTATTTTACCAGGCAGATTTGCTTGAGATCAAATGATCTCTTTTACGAGCAAGGCTTGGCCAAAATGGCAGCATTAGAGAACAAAACATAATAAGACACACATAAAAAAAGAAGCACAGACATGAGAAAAAGAGAGAAAGGCCCAGAGTCCCATGGAGTGGTTATGCCCTACAAATAAAGTTCGGTGGGGGGAGGAGGAGGAGGAGGAGGAGGAGGAGGAGAGGGCTGGATGGGGGCAGAGAAGGTGCTATCAGGGGATCCTGAGTAGGAAAAGTTCATGTTAAACAAAAACAGTGAAAAACAGTGCACCACAATACACACTAAAAGAGCACTTATGTGATGATGATAAAATACTATGCAGTAAAACATTTGCACACTCCAAAATTTGCCATTATAAAGCCTATAAGCCGAGTTTTAAAATTATTAATGGTGATAAGTTCCTGCAATTTTAGTGATTTTTGAAGACCGTTCCAGGCGGAGGGAGCAGAGTACACGAATGCCCTCTTCCCAAACTCAGTACGATTTCTGGGGACAGAGGCAGATAGAAAGTCCAGAGAGTGCAAACTGTATGATGGATTTGATGTAAAAGTGAGGTAGGTGCAGAGGTATGAGGGGAGTAGTCCAATAATTGCTTTATAGATGAAGGTGTACCAGTGGAGAAGCCTGTGAGCAGACAAGGACAGCCAGCCTACTTTAGAATACAGAGTACAATGATGGGTGAGTGATTTACAGCTGGTAATGAATCTTAAGGCACAATGATACATGGCATCCAGCATATGCAATGAGGTATTCATGTATTCATGGTATTCAGCAGGCATTCATGTACAGTACATCACCATAATCTAATAATGGAGTAAAAGTAGCAGCAACAAAGCCTTTTTTTTTTTTTTAGAAACAAAAGAAAAACAAGATTTATTTCGGAAATAAAAGCCCAATCTCACCTTTAGTTTCTTTGCCAGGTTCTCGATATGGGGTTTAAAAGACATCATCAAGGATGATACCTAGGTATTTAAAAGTGGAAACGATCTCAATAAGAGTACCTTGAGATGTATATAGAGTAGGACGACAATTAGTTTTGTCCCTGGATTTAGTAAAGATCATCATTTTAGTTTTACCTGCATTGAGCACAAGTCTCAAAAACAGGAGTTGGGCTTCTATTTCTTTAAAAGCAGCTTGCAAGCAACCAACAGCCATCAACACAGTGCCTCCAAAACAATAAATAACAGTATCATCTGCATAAAAATGGAAATTTGCATTTTGGACACGTTTCCACAAATCATTGATATAAATGTAAACAGCAAGGGACCTAATATAGAGCCTTGTGGCACCCCCTTGTGGACAGCCAGGGTATCAGAGGAGCAACCATCAATTTTAACACATTGAGTCCTGCCTGAAAGATAGTTAGACAACCAACCAACAGCAGAATTAGACAGTCCTATATTAGCCAGTCTGTGCATTAATACATCATGGTCCACCGTATCGAAGGCCTTGGAAAAATCAATAAAAATAGAAGCACAGTGTTGTTTGCTCTCCAGGGCCATAAAAATATCATTCACTACTTTAGTAGCTGCAGTGGCTGTACTGTGTGACTTTCTAAAGCCAGATTGATAACAGGATAAAATTTCATCAAGACACAAGAAATCCTTCAACTGATCACTAACATTGCTAACAGGTTTTTTGTGTGTCCACACATAAATGTACAGTTACTCTATAACTGTATTTAAAAACAAAGACATCAGAATGTGCTACGATGAACCATTGCAGCCGGTCTTCCTGTAATAACTTTGTTTCAAGCTTCTGATTGGCCAGCATCTTCTTATTCTTTGTGTGATTGGGTTATATCTCCGCCTACTGGTTTGGCATGCTCTCTACAGTGCCTATGTTGTGTTTCTGCATTGTCACTTGTTAGCGCAGCACCAACACGTATGTAAGATTTGTTTAAATTGATTATCAAAGCCACGGTATAGCGGATATAAACAATAACTGAAGTTGAGTTTTGGTTTATAAAGACAAGTGGAAGTGAGAAAGCCGTTCAGCGCCTGTCTCTGCTCACCACGGGCAGCTGTTAAACCAAATCTGCCAGAGAGTTGGAGGGAGACAGTGTGGCTGTATGCCAGACTAGTTTATTTGTTGTTAAGCTCAATGGTGGGTTATTACTTACATTAGACTGGCTTATTGAGTTGTTTTAATAGTGGTTTAATTTCACAACAGTAACAAATAATGCTGAGGCTTAGGGCAATCACTGTCGTTGCCTGGCTGTCCATGAAGGTGGGTCAGGGAGACATTGATGCTGCTCCGCAGGGCGCACAATTTGTGTTCGGTAACTGTGGTGGCTCTGACAGCGGAAGTTTAAGCGGGAGGGGCAGGAGCTCGACTCAAATGCAGTTATTGGACGTACAGCATGCTTTTAAAAAAGGTGTTAATTTGTTTACTATGTATCTATTAATTAGACATGTCTTCTGATTATCTCATGCATCTTCCCACATAACAGATTTTTTAGTTTTTAATTTTACTGATGATCCCCAACAGAGTCAAAGACAATAACATATCTGTGGCACAAAATCATGCCTTTTTTACAGATTCCAGGAAAACATTAGTTTAGTTGAACTGCGCTCAACGTATAGATGAAACCTGTAACGAAGGGTCACACTTAGTCAATACTTTGTTTAAGCCATTGCTAAAGGGAATATTCTTGTATATCTACAGTACAGTATATGTATTTACGCAAAGCTGATTCCCTCCTCCATCTCACCCCAAACACAGTTATGAAGTCATGCATAGCTGCTGGGATAAGGAACCGACCCGCAGGCCTTGCTTCAGGGAACTGGGTGAGACACTGAAAGGTCTTCTGTCGGAGCTGCCGGTGCTGGAGGCCAGCCAGGAGGCCAGCTACATCAACTATGGCCTGGAGGTTGCTGCTGCTGCTGCTGCGGCAGCTCCCTCTCAAGAGCCACAGACAGATTCTGGGGGAAGATGGGAAAATGTCTACCTGCCATCTCCTGTGGGTGCTGCTGCAGCCAGGGATGAGGATGTGGATGTAGAGGATGGCTACCTAAAGTTTATTACTAGCTCAGCAGATAAGGAAGATGATAATCACTGAAGAGGACAGTGTTTTTATAAGTTACAAAATGGAATTCTGTTTCAATGTGGCTTTCTCATGAACTGTGAGTTTGAGAGAGACAGATTTTGCATGTGTGCATAGATCACTCAGGGACATTTCCAGGCTGGGAGGGGACAGCCAGAGATGGAACAGGCTCTAATCATCTGACTGACCATAATTGGGTACCCCCTTACCAAATATGGAAGTTTATATAGAGAGAGCAACAGAAACTAAAATTTATTTTTGCACTTTTTTAAAATTGTTGTATATCTGTATTGTATAGCTGTCAAATATGGCATGTCAAATATGAAATATATAAAAATATACTAAATTAAAATTATGAGATTCAAAGTGAAAATTTTGACCTTTTGTAAAGTAATAATGATAAAAACATAGTAAAAGTTATAGGATAATTCAAAATTTATCTAAAAATTTTGACACAAAGTCAACATTTTTACTATTGCATATTTAAGACTTGGTATCTAATAACTACAATGTTAATTTTGATGTATTACTTCATAATTTTGACCTACCACTGTTACTACTTTGTCATACTTTGTTTTTTCTTTTTCTGGAGGAAACGGTCTTCTAGAAATTTGAATGGAACCATAGCCTCAGTGGCGCCCCCTGAAACTTTTCATACAGGTGGTACGGAATTGCGTACTGATATAGTTAGTTTTTTTATTATACAGTTAATGTTACTAATTATCTGATGTGCATAGACTAATACTGGTACAGTTAACATTTTGAGTTCCACAACAATCCTGTTTTAATGTTTATGTATCTATACGTGTTAGGCCGGTGGTTCCCAATTGGTGGGTCGTGGTCCAAAAGTGAGTTACTGGTCCATTCTGAATGGACCGCAAATGACTCACAAATGTGTCAAGTTTGTAATAAACACACTTGATTTTGAAGTACAGTAAATTTTCTGGCACAGAACTTTTATTTTGAAGTGCGGTTTCCTGCTGTAGCGTAAGTGACTAATGGACAGCTACTTAACAGAGACAGCAAACTAGCTCGATGACATGGCCAAACGCAAGTATGATGCTGAATATACTAAACTGTGTGGACCTTGAGCTAATGACTAAAGAGAAATCTGGACCCTGTGGCTGGACTAGTTGGGAACCACTGTGTTAGGTGATTCACCGTTCTTCAAATAGACTGGTTGTCCTTATAAAGATAAATGTACAGCTTTACAGTAGTTTGAAGGAGTACATTGATTGTAAAGACCAAATCCTATATTGGGAAAGAGCCTGCTCAAGTTAAGGGGAGACTCTTGGGTACCCATAGAACTGATTTTCCATTACCAAAATTTAGCCTTAATTTGGAGTGTTATAGAGGGATGATGTTTCTTGTAGGCCCATATGGAAGTTAGCATCACCCTGGTTCCCTCACCAAAAAGCCAATTTTTATAATACACAGTAACTAGTCCATACCCACTGAGTGCACAGTTGCCCACATACAGTTTCACATGGTGTGTGTTTGGGATACAGGTTATAGGAAATTGCAGATTAAATAGTCAATTGAACCCATTAAGAAGAGCAATGTATTCAGACAGAGTTTTTGTAAATTTGATAGTACGATTGCTCGGCTACAGCTGGTGGTGGATACATACGTATGTATCAACGTGTGTGCGCAGTAACTTGTGGGGTGAATGCATACAATTCAATTAAAAGTGACTTTGTAAAAGAATACTAATAGTGTGATTTTTGGAAAAAGTAGCTTTGTCACCTTCTACCTATGCCAATCCTCAATGCCTATGTGCAGTTTTACATAGATTGACCACGTCAGTGAGTAGAAAAACGTGGGACAGACAGAATGAATGACTGATAGAATGACACACTGACAGTTTACGTGATTATGTACAGCATACCATACCATGACTTAGTCATACCAAAAATTAGAACCCCCCCCAAAAACATTTGGCCACAGGGGGAGCCACAGCAATTGGTCAATTTTAGTCATTATTAAGCATTTTTCTGTTGTTATAGCACCACCCAGTTGCCAATTAGAGTTAAATTTCTCCAGTCACCTTGAGACGTCCTGTTCTACATATCTACCAAGTTTAGTAAAAATCAATATGGCAGTTAGGCCTAGATAAGAAATTAGCTCTCTAGCGCCCCCATTTTGTTTGATTGGGTCAATAATGGAGGGGTCCCCTCAGATTATGCGTGGTCATATGCCTACAAAGTTGCATGTTGATCGGTGAAACCCTTGAGATGTTATACACCTTTATGTGATGAGCCATGCCCTCCGCAATATTCATTGCCTTATAGAAGCTCAGTGTTAGTAAGTTTCCAACTTTTGCCAAGAGGGAACTTTAGATATTGGTCCTTAGATTATGTTCACTGGGTTTCATGCAGATTGGTCAAACTTCCTAGGAAGAGATCGATTTTAAGTGTTTTTTAAAAAATTCAAAATGGCGGAAAATCTACCCATAACCAGAAGTTATGGGTTCTTGAGGCAAATTTGTTCCTCATGAGGAGAGGCATCTCTGTGCAAAGTTTCATGTCTCTACGACATACAGGGCATGAGATATGCCCATTCAAAGTTTGCCATTTCAATCGGTTGCTATAGCGCCCCCCTTTGGCCCATTGATGTAATATTGCTTCATTCGCATCCTCCCATGACCCTCTACCACTGTGCCAAATTTCACATGGATTGACCAAGTCAGTGAGGAGAAAAACGTGGAACAGACACACAGACACATCCACAGACATACAGACAGTTTTCGTCATTATATAGTAAGATAGTAAGATGTTTGCTGAGTTTGTAATGATTTGCTACTGCAAACAATAATGCAAGTGCTTGCATTTGCAAGCTAGCTAACTTGCTTCTAGCTAAGGCAACACATTTTCATTAGTGTTGCCGTTGTGACATAAGTTTGGTTTATGTGTGGTCTGTGATAGCGGTCAGATGTTGGTGATAATTGCCTATGTCCGTTTGCATTTCACTGTTTAAAAAGAAGACAAAGACGAAGACGTGGTTAAAAAAAAGAAAAGAAATGCTGCTGACATTTCCGATAAGTGTAAAATGGCAGTGCGCAATTTGAAACAACCCTGCTGAGATTAGTGCACTCCACAAGAAGCACATAGTGTACTACATTAAAGTGTATTAATAGAGGTATGCAATTTGAGACACACCTGAGGTTACCAGGAGTGTAAAATTGCTGACTAATTTCCTGGTTTTGGGAATCATTCCTCCACCACTCTATTTAGCTCCCTTCCCTAGCTTAACAAATGAGTGCGCCACAGCCTCATGAGGACAGTAATGTCAGTCTCCAATTATTTTTTACCAGGTGATAGCCAGCATTGTATGTGGGGTCCATGTGGGTAGTAAATAGGCTGAAAAATGGACCCTGTATGGGATTGTTCATGGCTATTGGCATCACCACTGCATAGTTACACTCTTGAATTCATGGTGGAAATAAAACATATGTGATTTTAACTACTTCAGTGAATAGCCAATATTAGCAAAATGATATTGAGTTGATCTTTGATTATCAGGACAATATTGTTTTGTTGACATTACCCAGTCCTCGCAGCTGCTGAAAAAAATGTTTAGACCTTTTGCTGTGAAAAAGAAAGTTCTCAATGAGTGTAGGCTATTGTATAGTGTGAAGCTGTTCTTTGGAACTCACTTTTCATGATAAACTACAAGTCCCAGCACCGCTCTATTTCTCGATTCATCCTGATTTCTGAGTAGTGACACGTCACCTCACGTCACTACCGCACCTGCGCAGCCATCTTGAGCCTCTAGCAAGCAACGGACACAGAAAGGCAGAAAATAGGAGTAAAATACAACAGCCTAACCTGAGGAAACAGGGATATGTCCCCTAGAATCAAGGACATATGAAACATTAAAGGTCGAATACAGCGGAACGACCACGGGACAGTGACGGAGACTGTAAAACAGCCATCTAAGTGCCTCGGATACCCGGACCTACAAGTCATCTTTTTACCGGAGTAGGAAGGAAGAGTCGAGTCGCCGACAGAAAAACACATCCAGAGTGAAACCATGAATCCCGAATAGTGAGTTTGAACGTTACATTAAACGCGCTCCATTGTAAGGCAGCCACTGGTATGTTCTGTCAGGATTCATTATGATAGGTGGTTTATGGTGTAACCTTTTATAAATAATTCGGGCTAATTGTTTTGGCATTAAATGTATTGTCAAACACCAGCTAGCTGGCTCTCGTGAACAGGGCGCGGACAGCTTCTTTAATGTGTCAGTCTCGCGAACGTGTTTTCTTTAAACGTCAGCTGACAGTTTGCTCGTGCCTCACCGTGTCGACTGTGGCACGCGACCTTTCACGAGACAAATGAACAGTCCAGTGTGTGAAACTAGAGTGAAAATCATGCGGAGGGAACGCTGCCATACTTCAGTCCACAAACAAGAATGAAAACGTTAGCTTGACAATAACGTTACATGAAGTAATGGAGTAACGTGGATGTGGAATGGCTGACCTGTAGCCTCAGGACAGCCTAGCCTGTTGTTTTCTTCCATTGGGACACACATTAAGGTGTCGACTTAATGGGCAGTACACACAACACAACGATCGGCACTGTAAATGCGCCACAAATACATCATATCGGTCTCTATTTTTGTAAAAAAAACAACAGCTATTAGAATGGCTTCCCATTTACTACGAGGCTTGTGAGCAGAGTTAACTGTTGGCATTTAAATATAGATGTATTTACGTCTAACTATTTGGTAGGTGCCAACATTAAAACATGTTTACCAGGTAGTGATCTGGAATGCTGCTGTACCTGCTATGTGTGTTAATTTAATTGGGCTAAGATGACCAAACTGGCTTCTCTCGTATGCGGAGCGTGTTGGGGCTAACGCTAGATGATACGGCATGTAACAGATGTTTAACGGCTGACCTGCAGCCCTGAAATGAGAGGACACCCGGCCTGTCACCGAATCTCTCGGTCGGTGCTGAGACGTCTCGCTATAACAGCGGCTGTCCGGGAGCCGACAGTTGAATCCTCATGGAACCCTGTCTAACTAGCTTGGCTAACACCTCCACACCCTTAGCAGACAACATTTATTCCCCTGTATGTTTACACACACTGTATAACCTAGTCTCCTGTTAGATATGCTTTAATATTGCCTACCATAATATCACTTGGTCATGGTAAGGGACTGTTCGTTACTTTTGAAGGGGTGGTGCAAAAAGGGGGAGGCATGTCAAATAATATTTTAAGCACTGGAAAGGGACTTTTTATTTAATTTTGGCTTATGGGAGGGGCAGACAAATTTGAAAGGTTGCATTTTGTGTTTATTTTGCTCAACAAAATTACACCACTTACAGACAGAAACTGTATAAATTGATGACAACACACAGAGTTGACCATGAACAGGCCAGAGACACTTAACACGTATGCGCTGTACATGTCAAAGAACGCTCCTAAAACCTGAACAATAGTTCAGGGGGCAGCTTTTGCCTTTAATTGATAGGAGAGTCAAGTGTGAAAGGGGGGGGGCAGAGGGAGTGACATGCAGCAAAGGGCCACAAGCTGCAGTGGAATCTGGGCTGCGGTGGCAACAGCCTTGTTGAGGCGCCTGCTCTAACCACTAAGCCACTTAATTGGAAGATGCTACATTGGGAATAAAGCCAAATTCAGAATATCCAAACTGAATGTGCTGTTGACATGACTTGTATCAAATTCAGACTATTCGGGGAATATTAGGGTAAATCTCATGTCAGATTCATAATCTTGTTTACATATCCTATTTATAAATAGTTCTGGATTTAAATTATGATATTGCCAATTTCAGACTTTCTATGTGTTCTTGTATGGTGTTTTGATTTTGGACGGAATTTGAGAACTTTGGTTTCTTTTATTAAATGAACAATCAATCAATCAACCAATCAATCAATCAATCAATCAGTCAACTTTTATTTCATAGACTCAAGGTCCATTTAAAAGGCATACACACAGATAGATTTAAAAAAGGCACTCATACCAATATTTCCACATAGGTGACTGGTACCGCAAAGAGCAAAGGCTTTTGTAGAAAAACCAGTTCATGTTCCTCAAAGTAAGAAAATGTAAACTTTGTGTATCAACCAAAACTAAGTTACTTTCGGCAATAGTATTGAGAAGTTTCAAATGATACACACTGCCCTATTTATCTGTCATTAAAAGTTATTAACGTTACCACAGTGACTATTAGCTGGCAGGTTTGGTGTAATTGCCTTTTTCATATCACTCAGTATAAATATATTAAGATGGTCTTTCTGAATAATAACTGACTGACCCGTCCTGGTGATCCTCAGTGTCAGTCCACATCAACAGAAGCTGTAGCCATGTAGAAATGTGAACTGGGTTGATTGCAACAGTGCTGTTGCATCCAGTGTTTGTGAGATACACGACAGGTCTCAGTTTCCTATGACACAAGAATAGCAGTGGCATTGGGCAATTCTCTACAGCTGTCTGTGCTGTATCAAATTCATGTGATGTTTTCCTCTCAGAGAGTGGGTGGGGGATGTTGTTCCATCGTTTTGGGAGAACCTGCTGGTAGCAGGAGTGAGTATCAAACCTCAACAGAAAACATAAACAACATTTCTATTCTTAAAAATTAGGTTCCAAAAAGTATATCTTAGGTTTAGGTGCTGGAGGTCAGGAATGGCCACTAAACAAGTTTCAGATGATACCCAGTCCTAATTCCAGGGCCGGATTAACCTGCCGAAGGGCTCCACGGCACAAGTGTGTGCTTGGGCCCTGTTAACCCTCCCATTTCTCCCATTCTTTGGCCTTAGAAATTACTAACAGTAGTTGGCCAGAAAAGAAAAAAATCTGTACTCAAGGTTGTCTCACTAGCTTTCTCTGGAGCTTCTGGGTGGAAGCTCTCTGATGAAGAGCGCAGTGGGATGCAGTTGAAAGCTCCAGACAAAGCCATTAAGTGGACCTCTAACATACATTATGTAGTTTTTTGCCACCAGGGATCTCTCACTCAAAACAAAAGATAGAACAATGCCGATATTGTACTCAGTATTTCCCCAAAAGGATTCCGTCAGTGTTCATGTTGAGGAGATTTTAACTGGGAGCCAAATTATCTGCAGAGGTCTCTTCCTCTCCAAAACAAATGGTTCTGGTGATTTCAAACACAAATAAACCAGTTTAATGTTAAAAATCATCATTGCATTGCAGAGTGGCTGCTAGCCTAGTACCTGCTAATGTGTGCTTACCTTCTTTCTCTGATAACTTCACATCCAAATGTTGAGGAGGTTATTACTGGGAGCTGAATTATCCACAGAGGTCTCTTCCTCTCCAGAAACATACGGATTAGATTATTAAAACTGGTAAAAAATACTGAATAAAGCAGTTTCATGTTAAAATCTGTGTTTCTTTGGCCCTGTTTGGCATGGCAGGGGCCAAAGGAACTCATCAAGCTCATCAGGAGCTTGATGAGTTCAGGCTTTTCCTGATGAAGATCTAGTGACAGAAATGTCGCAATAACACTAACCCCCTGCTGTGTCGTCTCACGTCGCAGAGTCGACCAAAAAGTTGCACATAAATGCACTAAACTGACAGCCAGCAAGCATGTATGTTCTGCCCCTGTGTGAGAGGGCGTACCCCTCCATACCAACAGACGATGGTTGTCTGTAAGCGTCATTTAAAAAGGGGACCCAGAAGAACATCTTGACGCTAGTTAGCCAGTTAGCACATTAACAACAAAATCCACTGTTGAAAGAACAGAGAATATTAACCATGCGCCAGCAAGTAATAACACAAGCCATTAGGAAATGTTTCTGCTAAAGAGCTCATTGGCTAAAGAAAAATGATTCTTACCTCATATAACAACATTATTTTGACCTCATTCCCTCTCGACTTTGTCTCTGTTCACATTTCTCACTTCCATCCTTCTTCTCGTTGAGCTGAACTGCCAATCAGAGTAATGTCATTCACTGACAGAATCAGCTGTGTTGATTTAACATGCTAAATTCAACATACTGAATCGGCGGAAAAGAAGCTGAATAGTACTGACGAGGGCTAATGGTGCAGGACACACCGCACTGACGGTTACGGCAGACGCTCACCAACAGCACAACTTTGACCATTGGCTGACCGTCGGCTTTGTGTGTCAAGGCCTTTAGATAGCGTGTGGGTGTTTGTCTGCAAATTGTGTCCATCTCATCAATCTCCGATGCACCAGAATTGAAATAGCTTAGATGTGAGAAGTGTTCATTTGTTCTGAGCTTCTTACAGACGACCACAACCCTAAGACATGCGCAAAAGAGATATGATGCCACTGACAGGATGGCGACCAAATAACAGGGACCGTGTCCTTGATCAAAATTACAGACTTTTCAGGGTTTGAACATTGTTGGAAAAATATGGGATAATGTAACTACACAACTCTACGAAGTATATAATTTTGAAATTGTGAAAAATAGTTTTTAGACATTTTAATGCAGAAAATTTACATTTTATATCTTTAAGAAAGGAATTTTGTTTTCTTTCAAAACACCAAGAAAACGCAACATAAAAGGTAGCCTTCTCCCAAAGGCATAGGCTAAGAATTGATATTGGGGCTGATTGAGGTAAATTTTAATTAGCTAAAATAAGGCAGATTTAAATCCAGTCCTTTCTGTACTGTACTTTTTACGGCACTGACCTTCACTTTAACTGGTTAAAATGCTAAATGACATGGTTGGCAGATTATATTAGCTGTCACTAATTGTTTTTAAATTAAGTGACTGACTTGATGACAGAACAAAATGAACCTTGGCGGTTGTCCTTTTAAAGTGTTCTCAGTAGCCGGTGTCTGTACTTGGCCAGAGGGAAGAACCTAAAATCATAAGTGGACAGAGTGTCTCTGTCTTTTCAACTCCAACAGAATGATACGGTGTCTCAAGTAAAATGATCAGCTGCAGTTTGAGGAGTCATATTCTCTCAGTTAAACTTTCATTCATGTCATATCAACCATTAAATCCAAGAATATAACTGTAATTTGTTTTGAACCAGGGCTTTCAGTATTTAGTATTGAGTAGCTTGTGAAAAATAAGATGTTATTTCAGTGTGATACATATGAAATCAACATTTAGGTAAGTCTAAGTGTTGGATCAGACTCAGTATTGGGATCAGGGGCAAAACTTAAGCTAGACATCTGTAATAAAAGCACTAGACTGATAAATGCTGTCTCTTGAAACTAGAGATGCACTGATCCAATCTGCTGGATTAGTGTCATTTTATCGTACATAAAATAATTCCAGTGAGTTCCATACTGTAATCTGTGGAAATTTGCCAAAAAGAGAACCGTGTTGGATCAGTAATTGTTATTGGCACAGTCCCTGCTTGAAATTAGATTCTGACACCCTTTTCATGACAGGCCCTCAAGATCAGGTAATAAATCAGGACCCATCATAGCGTCCTCATCATGTCTACTCAGTTGCTATGATGCATAATCACAAACAAAATGCTTATTGAATTAGCATAAACAAGGTGACAGTAAACCTCGAGCTTTGGGGTCGATACCCTATATATTTATTATTGTTAAGAAGTCATACAATAAAACCCAAACCAACAATGAAGGTTTCCTAACAAGTAGTGTGTGTGTGTCTCAAATCATGTTCCTTTGCGCCACAGAGCTCTACTGTTGTCCAAAAACTATTAAAAACACATCAGTGAGCCCCACAGTTGCACTGGGTGACATGTTCCTTAATAACAATGAACACACACACACACACACACACACACACACACACACACAGTTTATTTCCATATACAGTTCTGATGGCAGTTACTAGAGCACCAAATGTGGATTAATCCACCCCTGAAAATAGTCCCCAGCAAATGCACTATTTGTTCCTGTTTGAATAATGTTTGCTGAAAAACTCTAGTGGGAAGCTGTTAAAGGAAATTACTAAGACTGTCTTAAATATGTAGCTATATATTTGTGGGCTGTTTTTAACCATAACATCTTCAGTTAGAACGAATGAGCTTGGGGCGCTACGGACCCCATGAAGGGTCACATCAGAGGGGGGTTCCCTTACAATATATTTTGCGTTCCCTCGCAATATGTTTTACATTTGGGGCGGCAGTAGCTCAGTCCATAGGGACTTGGGTTGGGAACCGGAGGGTCGCCTGTTCAAGTCCCCGTCCGGACCAAAATATGGAGCGTGGACTGGTA